>NC_142093.1:27126991-27278914 GCF_054644295.1 Miniopterus natalensis
CCACAATTCATAGCGCGAATGACTTGCACTTTCATGTCTAGTAGAAACTGTGGAAGCATATTCCTTTCTCCAGTTCCATTCTGAAAACATAAATTCCCTCTACAACTTCCTTCAAGAATGTTAATTCAGGGTTTTTTGCCCACCCTGCAATGGTGAACTCATTAGCTATTAAGGTGGAAATTTCAGCCAAATTCAAATTTTAAAATAAATTCTTTATAGTAAATTAATGTGTCTTATGTACATTCTACTCATTGGCATATTCTCTTAAGAAGACTAACAAAAACAGCCTATTTATTTGTCTTCCAAATGACAGGGTTTTTAAATGTTATCACTACCGGTATGAGTATTTTGGGGTTTTTGCAGTGTTTTCAGTTTCGCGTCAAAATGCCTTTGAGAACCCTTCACTCTGAATCAGGACCATGACTGCGTTAATACTGCAGGTATTGTTCTCTTGATATGTGTCATTCTAAACTGAACACAGCATCTCAAATGTCTGAAAATTTAGCAGCAAAATAAGATTACCACTTTTAGACAATTTTACTTTAATGTGATTAAGATCACATAAAAACGATCTTTTTGCAACTACAACATACACGTGGGTAACTTTAGACTTTAAAATAACCCTTGCTTGATAAATTTCACATTGTCAGGTTTGGTTTACTTTTCTACCTAAGTTTATTTTGGATGCTATTAGTCATTTGCAGCTTAATCATTTGTGGGACATAGCTTTGTTTTGTATTTTGTTTTTATATTTATGAGCCCTAATCTGTTTTATAGTCTTAACTAGATTATAAACATTTTTGAGTTCAGAGCCAGGCCTTATGATTCTTTTTCTCACCTATGGCTCCTAATAGAGTGTTGTGCATGCGGCATGTTTTAAAAATATATGCTTTTCAATGAACAAAATTGAATATACAACTTGGCTTTCTAAATTTTAAATGTAACTTAATATTTTAGGTAAAATGCAGATGAAATTTTTATCATAGGCTTATTTTAACAATAAAAAATCCACCTATGGTCTACTTAGATATGATTTTGCATGTTTAAAATATGTTGTCAGATTGACAGAAATACACATCCGATTGGAAGATGGTCATTTTTTATTAGACCTCTTATTTATATCAAATCTCATCATAAATCAATTTTGTGATTAAGCATGACAGGTTTCTGACCAGAACTACATCTATACAAGATACCTGTCTTTTCAGCTTTGCCTCGTGCATCATTGCCACCGCCAGCTGATCAGCATTAGGATGTCAGTAAATGCCAAAAATTATTATTTTTTACTTCCAGGACCGCATGGGCACCTCATTAATCCTGCAATTACTTAATATTTGTCTGATCATTAAGATGATAGCATTTGACATTCAAATGGATGTTCCAAATCCCTGGTAACGGAGAGAAGACAGACTTAGCAGAGCGAATATTTTTCTGACTCAAGCAAAACTAAAGGTGTGGCCTCCCTCTCACTTCTTCCTTTCAAATTTCACAGAGTGAATCTGATGGGATAGGTGAGTCTGCAGAAAAAGATGCTTGCTTTCCAGGCTCTATGTAATAGAAAGGTACCCAAGTATTTGCTAATGACTCATACACTGTATCTATCATGTTTTCTCATAAAGTCCTTAGTAGAGTGTATGGAGAATAGGACAAATCAATATTAGCTATTAGGATTCTAATGTAATAATATGAAAAATGACAGAAAGATTGAAGAGAGAGAGAGTGAGGTGGACATGGAAATATTCATACAACATATAACAAACTGAGAAAAAATGTTTGAAATTATATGGATGATACAAACCTTAATTTGAAAACAAAATGATATGTGTATGTTATAGAAGTGTCTTAGACGTTAAAACACTAGAATGCTAATACTAATATCTCTGGTGAATGAGGGGTGAGACAAATATCTCTACTTATTAGCCCATCTATTTAAAAAACACAAAATCCAACACAATAGTTTAAATAAGTATACATATTTTATAAAGCCATCTTGAGTGATTTTGCATGCTGTCCAGTGTGAGGCTACAGAATAAGAATCACTTTGATTCATTTTTTTAAACCTCTTAGTGAGAAAAAAATCTTTAAATTATTTTTAAAATTAAGAAGAATTTAAAATGAAAACAGGAATGAGAAACTAAAAACGGCGCTGAATTAATTAGATCACTTGACATCCCAGAAGAGTGCCTTTAAAGTTCTTCCCAAGGTAATTTAGGCTTCTGCAAGATTTAGAATCACAAATTTGGTAGTGGTGATTTTTGACAATTGTTAAATTTAGAGTCACATTTATATAGATCAATTTTAAAAGGAGACTGTTTTTATTATTCTGTCAATCTTCTCTATAACTCAGATTGCTTTGCATATACAATTTATGCAATTTAGTGTCTTGGTGGTAGTTTTTCCAAAAGCTGAAAGAGATGCTATGTCGATCAAGGATAGACATAAGATAACCATTTTCCATTCAAACCAATTTTTATTCTTTTTCCTTATATTTTATTTCATCAGCTATCAAAGAACAGAGGCTATGGGATTGTTATGTGGCCTTACATACATTGAATTTAAAGAATTTGTACATTTATTAATGGAATCAATATTTTGGTCCCCTCAGTGTGACATTCTCATTGCATTATTTATTTAAAATACAATACTGTATTCACATTGGAGACATTTTTATCTTTTTCAAATTTTATTGACTAGTTTATTAGATAATGCTGTCCAGATATTTTAGAAAAACCTTTTTAAGTTTTTATAAGATTTTTACTTTTATTTTTGCTTCTGAAAAGTTGACTTTTAGTTGCCTTATTTTAAAGTATGTCTAAATTTAAGTATGCCAGTAAAATGTGATGTATGTAACACATTAATAATAGTCATGATGGTATCTTTCTTCATAGCAGTACTAAATATATTTCCTTCTTGACTTTTTGTTTTGTTTACTCACAGTTTAAGTCCTCCTTAGCATTTTATTGTGATTGCTGTAGTTAAATGTTGTGAATGTCAAATAATGAAAAATCAAAAGTGAAGAAAAAGAGGGGGTGGAAAGCATCCCCAGCTCTGGCCGCTGTGGCTCAGTTGGTTGGGCATCTTCCTGAACACCAAAAGGTTGCTGGTTCGATTCCCAGTCAGGGCACATGCTCGGGTTGTGGGCTCTCTTCCTGGTTGAGGGCATGCAGGAGGCAGCCGATCAATGTGTCACTCTCACATTGATGTTTCTCTCTCTCTCCCTCTCTCTCTAAAAATCAATAGAAAATCTTAAAAAAAAAAAGAAAGAAAAAAGAAAAACAGAAGAAAAAAATATCCCCAAATTACTAGATTTCAAATTGCTGGAGCTCTTGAATTTGTGGGGAGGAGGATTATTTCCAACCTTCTGGTCTGTAATTGTCTTCCCAGTGTATATTGAGGAATCGCAGGTTCCTACTCAATAGATCCAATCACCGTTATATCCTGTTGAGGAGAAAGGCAAAGCCCTTGCTGCCTATACATGACACAGGGCTAGGCAGGGGAGATGGGCTCAAGATAATACTGGGAGAGCATATTGCACGCCTTGGCGTCTAAGAGCAAGTTGCTCCTGATTGTCTTTACTGTCGAGTATATAAAAACAAAAATAATTTGCCAGATCAATAGCTGCATACCAGGCACGAGGGGATTTTTTTTATTTTTCTCCAAAAATCATAATTAAAACAACAGTTGCAACTGGAGTCTCAATCTGGTTAAGTTTATGATGCTACATTGCAGTTCTCCTAGACCCATTTATCTTTTGCTAAGGCCAAAATATGAGTTAAAGGGGATGTGGTAGAAATCACCACCCCTGGATCTTTGAAGAGATTGATGGTGTCAGTCATCTCTGCAGTTCTCCAAGGCTGCATGCAGCATTGCTTTTGTTCTACTGTTTTCATAGGTGGAGGCAGTTCTGCTGATTTCCACTTGACTTCTCCTACCCTAATAGTCCTCTGTAGGTCAGAGAACAAATGTGAGGATTCTGCCAGTTGTTCACTATGTATATTTAAGCTAAGCTTCTAGAACGAGGGCATTAACCACAGAGTGAATTTGTGGAATCATTGTGTTTATTGTGAGATATACCTGAGCTGAATGAAACTCCACAGATCATCTCATCTCCAAACCTCCAACTCAAACTGGTGGACTACAATGAAGTTTTGGGTTTCCTGATAATGTATCGATTCAAAGCCAGTGTTTAGATCCTCCAAAAATATTTTTTTCTTCACAGTGCCAAGTCACCCTGAGGAAGATTAACAGCATACACTTTTGGCAGTGTAACTGTTCTTTCCTCGAGGCAACTCAACCTCATTCAAGGGGCTGAGATCTGTAAGTTGACTCATTCTTGGACTTTGTGGAGGGGCCGTCACTTTTTTTTAGTGTTTCAAGTCAGATTTCTATTCTCTAGATTCAGAGCTATAGCTCACAGCCCAGCTTCCTGTGTTTCTAAGTAAAGTTTTCTTGGAACATATCCACACCCATTTGTTTAAGTATTACCTATGTCTGCTTTAACATTACAAGAGCATAATTAAGTGATTGCAACAGAGACCATATGGCCCACAAAGCCTACAACATTTATTATCTGGCCCTTTAAGAAAGTTTTAGACCAGCCTGGCCAGCATGGCTCCGTGGTTGAGCATCTGCCTATTAACCAGGAGGTCTCAGTTTGGTTCCCCATCAGGGCACATTCCTGGATTGCTGGCTCCATCCCCAGTAGGAGCCGTGCAAGAGGCAGCTGATCAATGACTCTCATCGTTGATGTTTCTCTCTCTCTCTCCTTCTCTCTTCCTCTCTCTAAAATCAATAGAAACATATTTTAGAGAAAGAGGAAGGAAGGAAGGAAGGAAGGAAGGAAGGAAGGAAGGAAGGAAGGAAGGAAGGAAGGAAGGAAGGAAGGAAGGAGTTGGACTACCCTTGCTCTAGATTTAAGATATGCTGGACTTTGGTATTGGACTATTGATTCATTACCAGAGATCATCACTATTGACTTCACTCATCACTCAACCAAACACCATTCACCTCTAGTACATTCCTTCTGGAACAGTCTGGTCTGAGATCTCAGCATGCATCACAGCAAAGGATTCACAGCTAGTCTACATAAGGAAATCATATGGGAGTTAAATGTGTTATAAATCTTAGACTTCACAAAAAAATTTCACTCATAGCTACCCTAATTAGTTGTTAAATTTTGTTAATTGTTATCATAAAAATGTTTGAATAATGATTCCAGATTTTTCTTATAATTTTGAGAAACTTAAATATTTCCTATGTAACTATATACGTTATCAGTATTATGGACAATTTTTTAAATCAGGTGTTATACAAAGCAAACCAATGCACTACCTTCTAAATTAAAGGTAATTTAGCAATCAAATTTGTTTGGTTTCTATTAATGAAAATTTATGATAATATTCACTGTCATTTTTCTTTCAAAAGTCTTAGAATGTTGCATATATTCATGTGCTCCTTCAACACACCTCACAGTTTCTCTGTTTTGGTAAAGTTTCTATTTTTTAGCATATAATCAAGGATACAGAGATACAGAGACCAGGTTATATAGTTAAGGTCAAATAACAGTATGCAGTAAGAGCTTAGGGCAGGATAAATTCACAGTTTTCCAAGACGATAATATCTGTTTTGGTAATACAACTCTCATTATTTTAAATGTGCATAATCAAGGTAAAATTTAGCAATTTAGAGAATAATTTGGGATTGCCAAGAATATAAATAAATATCACTCCTAGAATTTTACCAGCAACTCATCTTTTACTATATATTAAAAATTTTTGCAATCTTTTTTTTCTGGAATGAAGTCACTTCTCATATATTTATTTAAGGCTAATAACATTCATTTTATAACATAATTTGTCCAATCAAAAATGACAATGAATTCCTAAACCACAAGCCACAAAACTCAATTTAGTAAATAAACTAAAAAACTGCAATAATTACAAGAAGAGCTATTAAGTTACACCATCAGAATAATCCTGCCTGCTTCTGATTTCCTAAAGGTATAACAATCACTTATAGGTGGACATTTTCCTTCCCAGGACACAAACATGTAATAGTGCATTTTTTTACATCTTTTTAAAGTTTATTAAAATTCAAATTTTGTCTAAGAAATGTATCTCACTGGTTTAGAACAAGATCTAGCTTTTCTAATAATGTCTTTAACAGGGTGTGGGATGGGAAAGTTCGCATTCAGGATGCTGATTTCAGACGATCAGCAGCAACAGTAATTGCATGATCCAAGAATGTTTCAAACACTTTTCAACTTAGTGGAATTTTCAGTCAGGCCAGGGCCTGTGAATATAAGTTCCATATGTTTACTACCTACTGTGCAAAATAAGTGGTTACTCTGTAGAGTTACAAAACTACTGCTTTCAATGCCAGGAAGTCCCCCCTAATATTACGGACTTAATGAAAAAAATAGACGTTTACTGTATCCTTTCATTCATCTGTCATATTCTGTAGCTTAAGGTGCATTGAAAGATCACCAAATTAAATTTTCACATTTTACAAGGGAAACTTAGTCTCATAAAGCTCAGTGACTCTGTAAGTATCAAAGATCCCTGATATATTTGTCCTCCAACAAAATACTATCCTTATAACTCTCAACCCTACCCATTCATATCTTATTTTGCTTCTCAATAATTTCTTGGCCCAGCTGGGCTTGGCTCAGTGTCTGAGCGTTGACCAATGATCCAGGCAATCGGGGTTCGATTCCCAGTCGGGGCACATGCCCGGCTTGCGGGCTGCAGCCGATCAATGACTCTCTCATCATTGATGTTTCTATCTCTGTCTCTCCATCTCCCTTCCTCTCTCTGAAATCAATAAAGATATATTTAAAAAAATAATAATTTCCTTAACAATGAGTATTGGCAAATATTTGTTGAAAATGTAGTACTTGTCCTTCTAAAGTTTACATTTTAGTCAGGAAGAAGAACAACTATACAACTAATAAATACATAAATTATGTAGGGTAAGGATGCTAGGGTGTGCAATTTTAGATAAAATAGAGTAACCTTCTGACAAAATGGTCTTTGAAAAAAGATTTGAAGGGGTTGTGAGAGCTAGCAATGCAGCTATCTATGCCACTAGGAGGGGTGGGAGGAGAACCGGGGGAAGAATTCAGCCTACTTGAGGATTAGCTAGGAGACCAGTATGGCTGGCACTAGTGGCTAAACTAAAGAAAATTCCACAGAAGTTCTGAAGGTTTTAGATAATGTGGAGTCCAGTAGGCCATTGGGAGAAGTCTGGCCATTACGCTGCAGGAATGGAAAACCACTGCACAGATTTGAGCAGAGGATCCACATTATCTGACTTATATTTTCAAAGACTCACTCTGGCTCTGATATTGGGAATAGACTATAAACTATAGAAAGCAAATTAGAAAGCAGAAAGACCATTTAGGAGGTTATTGCAATACTGTATGTGAGAGATGATGGTTACAAGTGTTTTAGAAATATTTAAAATATTTTTTTCAATATTGTTTAAGAGGCGATAGGAGCAAAAGCTGTTTACTCATTTGGGTGATATGTAAACCTTTATGGGCATAGCTTGAAGGGTAAGGTTTGGACTTAAAGACTAGGCATACTTGGGTTAACTGCCACTTAAAGATTGTTGACACTGAAAAAAAAGAATGAATAAATATATTTGCTGATTCATAATCACTAGTAAATGTGGAAAAAAATTGCATTTGATGATTTTCTAGGCAAAAAGAAAAGTGTGGGGAAAGAAGCCAACTGCAAGAAAATAAGTGTTAGGGGAAACAGGTTTATATGTGTTCTGGGAGGGGTGTTGGATACAGAATATAAATAGCAAACAGTGATTCTATTTTGAATTCTCTTATTGCTTTTTCAAATCACTACCCCACTGGCTATATTTTCTTCACAATAATCCCAAGAAGCCAGTAAAGCAGAGAGAAATAAAATTCAGAGAAGTATGAATCTAGTGATACAGAGTTGATTGGTAGAAAAACTGAACTAAATCTAATTGTCTAGATTTTATGTAGTCAGAATTAATTGTTACTGGACCCTACTGTTAACAACCTTAGAAGAGGTCAATATGCTACTCCAAGGTATTTATATACTGCTTTAATAAGAACATACAAATAAATATTTTTAGTGGCAAAAATATGCCCTGTTCTAAATATTTTTCAGCATTGGATTGTGATGACAGTGCCGATATCTGACCAAACAGTAACAAGACAAAAAACAAACAAACAGAAAACCCTCAAGAGGGGTCTACTCAGACTCTCCCAAGGCTTTGTAATACATCAAAGAATTTGAAAGTTCAAAGTGTTCCCAGGAAAGAAGTAAATGAAGAAAACTACAAACTGCAAGGACAGACTAACCACCAGCCCTACTCTGCGTGGGGTTGTGGTCATGGGGGAGTTTTCCAGACAGGGGAACTATATTTATACATTGCATTACCTAGACTCCAGTCAGAAACTGCGTGTCTGATATCAGAGTTTTGGTGGATCACCATTTTAGGAGGTCCTGAATCATTACTTCCATATGGACGTTTACTGGCATAATAATGTTAGTAACACTCACATGAGCAGAAGGACCTAGGAATAGTATAGTGCATTAAGTGAATAAATATTTTTTAAATGTGGATTTATAATGTGTTTTGAGTATCGTTTGCTTTCAGGAGGGGTGTGAGGGAATGTGTACAGGTTGTCCAGTCGCTGTTTACTGGAATACTGCAGGGGGAATAGAAGGTGGCATGCTTATCCCTCCTGCTGGCATGAACTACCCAATAGTACCTGGAGGTGTGGTGTCCAGGGCTACACAAACTATCTAGCCAAAATTGAAGTGATAGAGCAATCCCATGGCAATCCTGCTAAAGCCACTCTAATTTCAAAGAGGACATGGAGGGAAAGAAATCCAATTTCGGTGCAAAGATGGTGAGTTTCCACAAGTACCATGAACATTATTAAGAGGGATTCAGAAATGAGTCTGTCTTGCTAAAAATAAACAAACAACCTTTCAGGTGATGGAATAGGGATAAAGTTTTGGGAATGCCAATTAAGCAAGCCTTGTGAGGAGCCCTCTTCTGCCTTTTTCTTCTTAAGCTCAAGGACACATTTGGCCTCCAGTTTTATGCTTCATCAGAGACTGCCTTTGAGTTAGAGGTGTCATGGGAAACAAAGTCTGGTCAGTACAGGAAAGAGTGGCCTTTACTGAACCACTGTGGTCAGTATTCTTACATTAATGTGGCATTAGAGAGGACGACAATGCCAAAGAGAGGCCAGTAAAGAGTAATAAATGAGGGACAGAGCAGTGGACCCAACAGTGGGTTTTCATGGGGCATGTTGTAGAGAAATGTCTGCTGACTAAAAGATTTGGGGTGATTACATCATAACCATGTCTTTTGCATGGCAAGAAGTGATGGGACTTATTCTGTTCAAATTTAATATTTATCAAGTTCCCCCTAGGTGTATACCTTTGTAAAAAAAAAAAAAAAAAAAGGTGAGATTGAATGCTACCTTAAATTCTCGTAGCAAAGCAAGTAAACCAACAAATAAGGACATCCTACTTATCAAAATCTAAGTTCAGGCACTCCTTTTCACTGAACTGGGTCTTCTTCAGTGTCCCCATTTCAATAAATACTGCTGACCCCTCCACAAAACCCAGGAGTCACCCTTGGCATCTGGACAATGACATTAGAGCAAGTTTCAGTTACAGTTTCTGAAGATAGGTGGGTGCAATTGAATTTTCATCAATGTGCTGTTACCCAACTAAAGGGTTCCACTTACCTGTGCATATTAAAGCCCATTAAAATGAAAACAGAAGCTTGCAGCAAAGAAAATGAGGGTTTGAATAGTTGAGGAATTGACACTGTACCTGGAATCATAAGTGAGCTAGTGCTTAAAGACCTGACTCCCACATGGTTTTCCGGGCATGGGTTATATAGGGTGGGAATCATTAATCATGGTGGCTAAGGGGATTAGGGTCATGGTGAGGGTCGTGGTCTCTACTGATTGCTCAGTGCTAGGGTGGCGGGTAGTTTATTAGTGCATCTGGTCCTATTGTCAGCCATGGTGTCCCTTCATCTGGATGTGCTAATTTTCTGGGTCTGAAGCTGAAACACCTGAGACTTAGATGTTATGTTTAGCTTCATTGAAACTCTGTCTCTGTGATCAGTAGACCCAAAGCTTTATTCCTAAGATCCTTTAATGCTGTCAGGGCCTCATCATCCAGAGGGCTTAATTATTAAGGGAGTGGATGTGCAAGCCTGAAGGAGGCAGGCGAATCTCAGGGTGTTGGATAAGGTCAGTTTGAATCAAAATGAAAGAAAGGAGCATAGGTCTTATATCCAAAACATCTTAAAGAAGACACAAGCCAGCTCTTCTGGAGCTGTAGTCAACCTGCCTCTAATTTCTCAACTGAAGTTTCTTGCGTTGTTTGAAATATACATCTTGTAAGTGTGGGCGGGCTCATTACTTTGGTGGATGGCTGTGTGAGAAAGCCTCCATTCTTAGAAGAAAAATAGCTAGAAGTGGCACCCGATATTCTGATATTGAAATTGAAGCATCAACCAGTCATATCTTCCCATCCATGTCACCTAAATGACTCCTGTGTCAGGGAGTAAAATAATTTTTTGGTGTTGATCTTACCCTATTATTGCACTATAAGCTCTATCAGGTCAGAGATATTGTCAGTTATGTTTATAGCAGCATCTCTAGAGCCCATGACAATGTTTTGCAATAGCCATACACAATAAATAACTTCAAAAGAATGGCCTCCCATCTCTAAATCATCACCCAATCTTGTTTCTCTTATCCACTAAGTAATTGCTAGTCTATGATAAATATATCTACTTATCTTTTCCTGAAAGCAAACACTATGTTTTCAGATCAGAGGCAGAGCTACTCTTACTTGTAGCAAAACCCGCAGTGTTTTCCCCACTTCATTCTCCCCTTTCCAGGTTGTGTGATGACAGCCAGATGTCACCCTGCACATATAAAAGAGATTTTGCACTGCAAGGGAGGAACCCTGAAATTATGACTCTGGCACCTTATACACATAAGCTAGACAGTTTCCACTCCTCTTTCCCCAAGAGAGGGAAAGATACTCTGCTTTCTTAATGCCTTACCATCCTTTCCTTAAGAAAATTGCTGCCCTGAGTTTTATTGCCTTTTGAAATGTAAACATTTAAGCTCCACAGATATAAATTTTAAATCTCTCTGGTGGTTTCTCACTATCTCAGTTTTGCTATTCAGTAACCTTTAACCTCTAAGGATTTCCTTTTAACTCAGGTTCTAGTTCTCTGTGCTCAGAAAACTCTGACCATGCAGAAACATGAACATATTCATATCGCTTTACAGCAGTCTGCATATGTCTTCCCTTCTCCACTGTCTTCATTACCAGTCCTTGGGAAGGGCTGGCCAGGAAACTGGAAGTGTTTCCTTGTGAAGCTGGGGCCAGCTCACTTACAGATGCTGTGTATCCCGTTTCTCTATTTTGCTTCCTTACTTACCATTTTCTCTCCCTTTTACTTCTTTTGATTTGAAACCCCAATAAAGCGTAAGATGCACTGCTTGTTGAAATATTTCATTATTCATTATTTTAATGAGACAGCGCACTGGGTTCTTTCCCGTGGCCTCTGTGGCCATATAAGGTTTAGCGCCTGCTCCTAGAGCCACTCTCCTTACTCTTGAAGCTCTGCATACTCAGATTTTCTTTCACTATATTAAGATTCTTCAAACCTCAGAAGCTTCATATGTATTCTCCCTCTTTCTGTACTGCTTCCCCTCTACATCTATAATTTATATTCATCTGTCAGGTCTCAGATGAAATATCACTTATTCAGGGTTTCCATCTTTCCACCAAGTCTAGGTAAATGTTCTTTGATACACTGTTATATCACCTTTACCTATTTTTCACAAATCTCCACTCAATTCTAAATAAATAATCTGTGGTGCAAGTATTTATCTGTTTAATGTTTGACACCCAGCTCACGCCTCCAACTGTAAACTCTATGAAGGCAGAAATTATGTACTTTTCATTTTTCTCAGTTGTAGGTTCAGTGCTACCCAGTCTGCCAAGTAATACGCCTCCAATTAATATGTATTGAAGATGAGAACAATTAAGTGAGCCACTCAAAGGAGCTGAAAACATGTTCTGCCCATTTTAAAAGTGACATGGTTTGACCAGTTATTTAATTACAGTAGTACTTGATAAACTGTAAAATAAAAAAGCACAAAGAAAATCAAGCTCTGTAAGAACTGTGGCATAGATTGGAGCAAATGCCTGCTTAAAGTTCTATCAGTGCTTCAATAATAGGGCCCACAAGGGTATTTCTCTATTTGTTTTACCATTTCTTAATTAGAAAATAAAGTTTTATTTTCCAAGTCCATTAGGTAAGAATAAATTTATGTATCTCAGCTGACCTTTTGAAAACGACAGTCATATGCATTTAAAAGTTGTCTTGACTTTTCTCTCATATACCAACTCCTAATTTTTTTATTCAATCAATTATTGTTAAAAAAAAAAAAAGTATGGGGGCATAACACACAAGAGTTAGGAAATAATCTTTCAGGTTATTGACAAATTTTGCTTGGGTTCAGTTGATTTTTGAGAAGAAATGAAAGAAAGCAAAATAAGCAACAGTAGCAGTATAAGATATGGGACATGTAAGGGAAAAAGGTGATTTTTAAAAATTTATTAAAAACAGGGTTTTGGCTTCCATTTTCAACTTTGGTTTTATTTCGATAGGCAAGTTTGAATTTTGTCTCAGCTTCAGCATTTGGATGAGAATACAGACATTACTTGGCAGAGCAAATGTTGCTATAGATAGAAAATAAATAATTGCCATAAAAGCATGTGATTCAATATACAATAGACAAATAGTATAGTTAACAGAATACAAAGATTATCCCCAGTGACCTTTACCCTCTTATAAATGAACCTCTTGAATGTAGGCAAAACCCGCAAATATGTCATTACTACCATAATTATATAGAAAGGGGATTTTTTTTATTGCTATCTTTGCTTGATTTTTTCCATCTGGTCTCAGAGGGAAAAAAACAAATAAGCATATTGCAAACTACCTCCATAGAGAGGCAGCCTTTAGGAGCCCAGAGAAGTCCTCAGTGTACAGCTAACAAGAAAGCAAAGATCTCAGTCATGGAACAGCGAGGAACAGAATCTGGCTAACAGCTTAAATGAGCTTGGAAGAAACCTTGAGCCTCGGGTGAAAACGGTAGCCCCAGCCAAAACCTTGAATGCAGCCTTATGAGGTGATGGGAGAACCCCGCTAAGCTGTGTCTAGACTCCTGACTCACAGAAACTGTGAGATAATAAATTTATGTTTTTTTAAGTTCTTAAGTTTGTAGTAAGTGTTACACAGCAACAGAAAACTAATACAATGAGCATAGTCTATTTTTAACTTTTTTTTTTCCGTGGACAAGTAAGAGTTTAAGGTATCAAGCAAATTAGCACATTCTGCTCCGGACGTAAGAATCTCCGTATTAGAAATTGTAATAGGCAATGACAAAAGCCAGCTGATAAAATGAGAAGGTATCCTGTAGAATTCTTCTTGGATGCCATGTGCACGTTTTCTTGTTCTTGTTTACCACTTAATTCATTCAAATATATTTTCTAAGAATCTATGTTTTGTCTTTATATATGTATGTGATCTTTATACTTATAGAACACATCTGGAAGCTCACAAATAAAGCTGTTAATAACATTGGGTTGGGGAAAAACCTGTCTTTCCTCCTGTGTTTTTTCTTTCCTCTTACATTACTACACACTCACAACATGTCAGACACCAGATTTGTAGGGGTTTTCTCCGACTGAGTTTTTTACCAACTGGGTGTCCTGTAATTTAACTCAGTCCTGACACTGTCTACCTGGGGATAGCATCAGATTTCAAAGGTTAAGGGCTCAGTCTCATGAGACTGCCCCCCTTTCAGATGCTAAAGCCATGTTACCCACAACTATTATCCAACTTGGCTACAAAGGTGATGTTCCCATAAGTCCTTCCTAGGGTTTGATTAAAGTTTTAGAGCAGCTCACAACACTCAGGGAAACACTTATGTTTACCAGTCTATTAAAGAATATGATAAAGGATAGAGATAAACATCCCAATGAAGAAATATAAGAGGGCAAGGTCTAGGAGAGTCCCGAGCGCAAGAGCTTCTCGTAGAGTTGGGGTGCGTGGACATGTCCAACCTGGAAGCTCTCTGAATACTATGCTATTGGGATTTTATGGAGGCTTCCACACATGCCCATGAGTCTTTATTAACTTTATTTTTAGAGAAGTTGGGGGCAGGGCTGAAAATTCCAAGCTTCTGCTAATGGCTTGGTCTTTCTGACCACCAGCCCCCATATGGAAGCCATCCAGGAGCCCACTCAGTCTCCTAATTAGAACAAAAGACACTCCTATCACTCTGGAAACTCTAAGGAACTTAGGAGCCCTGTGTCAGAAATTAGGGTCAGAGACCAAATATTAGAACAAAAGATGTACTTAGTGCTCTTAACACTTAGGAGTTTACAAGAGTTTCAGGAGCTCTGTGCCAGATACTCAGGGTGGAGACCAATATATACATAGTTTCTATTATCTCACAAACTTATTTCTGTAAATGTGATTGGTAGTGGGAAAGTAAGGTACATTTACTCTTTATTCATTACTCTTTAGAATTGTTTAATTTTCCTGTTTTCAAGCATATATTACTTTTATAATATCAAATAGATACAGATTTTTTAGATGATGTATTTCTACAAATGGAAACTCCAAGATTTTATCATAAATACATTTTTAGATATGGAAATATAGCTACATTAAAAACAATATATAACTTGGTAAAAAAGGTTTGGTAAAGGACAGGATTATTCCCCTTAATATATATATATAAGATATGGGCATGTAAATGTATGTGCTGGTATAAAAAATATATGAGTATATACAAAATATTAATTGTAGGTAGTGGCATGCTGGTAATTTTCACTTTATTTATATTTTGTTTTGTGTCTGCATCTGGAAACAAATTAAGAAAAAATATATTTTACTTTTGAACTAAATAATTGATTTAAATTATTTATATATTTAGAATACTCTTCTCCTAAATTGATCTAACCTATATTTACATGGAAAAAAATTCAGCTGCTGATCTATTTTAAAGCTCGAACTATAGTTAGATGAATATTAAATATATAGTAATTAATACTTAAGTGATTAAATGAAATCCACTTAAATTTACCTCAGTTATTTTTAGAAATTGAATACATTTCACATAATTTCTATCCTAAATTTAATGTGTTATCAAAAATGCATAGCATCTTCCATTACTCCTTTGATATTAAGTTAATTATTTGTCAATTAGGTTTATTCCTGTCATAATAATTAAAAGTTAATGTATTTCAGTATTCTAATATGATTTTTTTCAAGCCAATGCTGAAATGCACAGTTGATTCTGTTTCTTTCACTTAGTGGGTCAAATAGTTAACTAGAGTGGAGTTGCTCTTAATTGCTATCCTCTGTCAGTAGTTAACACACCCCAAATTTCCCAGTACACTCAGATTTTTGAATTAAAAGAGAACATCAGTGACTAATCAAATATTGTTCAAGCAATTATCTAATACTATAAGAAAGAATGAATCATGTAATTAAGGGAACAAAATTTAACATTATATGCTCATGTCAAATAATTTTCATAGGGTGAATAGTCAAAATATAGGGTTTTCCATCAGCAATATAAAGTATAGCTCACATTAATTCCAATAAATAATAATTAATGGACTTTTAGTATGTATATAGTTATTATATTTTCTATTTCAAAAATACTCATGCACATGCATGGTCAGTTTTTTTTCTTTAAATGTTTTACAAAATTATATAAAGGAAAATATTTTGATAGTGTTTAAGAATTCTGCCAAATTGAGGGCTGACTCCCCTCTTTGAAACTATATTTTGAATTCCTTAGCTACAAAGATATGTAACTTTCAAGAATTAAGAGAACATCAGTCAAAGATTTTATCCTGTCTAACTTTTGGGTCGTCCACAACACTGCTTCATCAACATAAAACTCTTTAAAATGTGTTCATACCAGTTCCCCAAGCCACTGTACCCACCTTCACAAAGAGATACAGGCTAAGAGTCTGTAGCCAAACTTCAAAGCATGATTCAGTAGATGCTTTTATGACTATCCCATTGGGATTCACTCATAATTCTTTTACATCATTTAAAGAATATGCAAAAATAGCATCCAGTCACACCTTTTTATACCTCATTGAATTACCAATAATTAGTTGACTCTCTTCTCTCATGGAATCATTAGAGATGAGGGGAGAACAATTTTTGGAGAAATATAATTTTACACACAAAATTTGAAAACATGTTTTTTTTCTTCTTTTTACAGAATAGGCATAATTTCTCCTCATGAAGGAGTTACACACATTGTAGAATAGCTGTTAGGAAAAGAGAAAGTGTTTTATTTCCATGAATATGTTTTAAAAATTATCTTTATTTTACGGTGAGCATTAGGAAGATTTCATCACCATAAATGATAGTTCACCAAGGCTCCTCCAAAGCATTTAGATATTTAGCAAATTTTCTTTATTGATAAAATGAAGAATAATAAATCAACTAATCTTATCTGTAAGTGTTCCAAATATATTTTGACAATACACATGGCCAAAATGGGAATGAGACAGGCTATAAAGAGGCGTCACATTCTCTATTTGGGCTTAGGATCTAGAGAATTAAGTCAAGTTATCTGAATTCAGTTACCTGAGCAACCATTTATTATCTTTGTGACCTTGGGTAACTTATTTTACCTCCATATCTCTCAGTGTCTTCATCTGTGGTATATAAAGGGCTAGTGAGTGATGGCAGAGATTCAGTGAGGTAACACATGTATTTAATTTCATACGATAACTGGTAGAAAAAGGTGCAGAGTGCTGGCTATTATAATTAACCTGTTTAAAAGACTAAAGAACTACATGAAATGATTTACAATGAGTAATGTTAGAATCTGTAAAGCGCCAATCAAAAGGCATAGATATGTATTTATATGAGTTACCAGAGGAATGAAATGGAGCATCTCATATTGTGAATTTACTATGAGTCAGGCACTGTGGGCAGAATTTAACATAATATATTTCTTTTATTTTTTGGAGGGCTTAAAACAACATAATTTTATTGTCTCAAAGTTCTGGAGCCCAGAAGTCCAAAATTAAGGTGTCAGCAGGGCCAGGCTCCTTCTGAGTGACCTCTAGGGAAAATTAGATTACATTGTCTCTTCTAGCTTCCAGTGGTTGCCAGCTTCTTTGGCTTGTGGCCACATCACTCCAATTTCTACCCATTTTCACATTGCCTCTCCTCTCATAATATATTTATTTTCTATTGTGTATAACAAACCTTAGATACACTATTAATGAGTTAGTGGGGACTTTATTGAAGAGTTAGAATTAGGTAGGCCTGTAAAAACTGGCAATATGTTATTGTGCAGAGAAAAGATGGTGGCAGTTCAAGTGAGAAGAAAATTGCATAAACAAAAGCATAAGAACAATAGGAACCTAGGTTATTTTGGTAATGGGTAGACTTCCAGCAGTAGAAAAGAATCCATGTATGGGGGAAGTAGAGAATAATACTAGAATGATGGATTTGCGCCAGAGAAAAATGGCCTTCAGTTCTAGACTAAGGTGTTTGTCCCTTGTTCTAGGTACAAGGTTCTAATGACTTTATTGATTATAACAACAATGAGGCACAGTTTCTCCTTTAATTAATTATAGTTACATTATGCTGAGTTGGAAATCTTATGAAGAGACCCATAATAGGAGTGAGGCCTAGCATGTCCATATCCTGAGGTACTCACCCAACTTCATGGACCACAGAGGATTCTCTACCTCTAGCTATCACGCAGTTCTACCAGAGCTAATTCTTCTGCATTTCTTAATTACTTGGATTCATTCCCTTTGGGCTCCTAGAAATATACAAGCAGTCATCATTTGTTTAACATTTGCTGTGCGTTTCATCTGTGCCAAGCACTGATGAATGTTTTATCGATGGCCTTCAAAAGATTTATGAATGTGTATAGAAATTGGCAAACGCTGTTCCATTACATATACAAATATGTCAACTACTATTTGTTTTGAAACTTATGGAATATTTATATTCATACTAAGCATTGTGGGAATGCTTAGTATGAATAAATACTTAGTATGAATGCTTGCTCTTGAGTAAATTGGAAGAATGCTATAAACAAACATGAAATAATTAGGAACATTGTAATGGGGAAATGCCATATACTACTTTGTAAGTGCTGAGAAGAAGGAGATGAGTTGGGTAAGATTCACCAGTGAAGGTCCCCACATGAGTTGGTCCTTAAATTGAGATATTGAAGATGAGTAAGAGGGAGCTCAGTCATCAAGAACAAGTCAAAAATTCATGTAGGAAAAATTCATGTTGAAAATAGTGGCGCAAAACTGACATGTTACAGAGGATAATCTAGTTTGTCTTAATATCCAATGCTTAATAAGCATTTTCCATGACTGTAGTATCTAAAAAGACAGAGTGATAGGGCAATGCCAATCTCAATATTAAAACTGATACATTCACCTGGATGTTTTTGACAACATTAATTTGATATGTGGCACATATTAATTCTGCCTCTAGTATTCCACAAGAATTCCATTTAACAGCTGAATTAAAGAAAAACAAAATTCTAAGATCTATAAAATGAATGGAATAGCTATAATATTTTATTCTTATTTTATTTTAAATATTTTTGTAAGCTTAAATCCAGACAATTAGTTATGACCTATAAAGTCATACCTATATGAAAATTTATTTTCAGGAAAATAGTTGCAAAAGTACTGGTGACATTGGTTTCTTTGTGAAAATAAAATTTATTTTGGGAAGGTGTGAAGGTCATTTTCAGAAGTGTTATTTGTTTGGACAAAAAGTACAGGCCAGCTGGGCGTGGCTCAGCGGTTGAACATCAGCCTAGGGTCTAAGAGATAGAGGTTCGATTCCTGGTCAGGGCACAAGCCCCGGTTGCGGGCTCGGTCCCCAGTACAGGGCTTGCAGGAGGCAGCTGATCAATGACTACTCACTCACCACTGATGTTTCTCTCTCTCTCTCTCTCTCTCTCCCTTCCTCTCCCTCTCTCTCTCTCTCTCTCCCTCTCCCTCTCCCTCTCCCTCTCCCTCTCCCTCTCCCTCTCCCTCTCCCTCTCCCTCTCCCTCTCCCTCTCCCTCTCCCTCTCCCTCTCCCTCTCCCTCTCCCTCTCCCTCTCCCTCTCCCTCCCTCTTTCTGAAATCAATAAAGATATATTTTTAAAAATTAGAATTAAAAAATTAAAATTAAAAAGTACAACAAACAGCAATCAATTACAGTTAAGGGGAAAAATTCAAGCAAGTCTTACATTTCTTAAAGCAGCATATAATGGTTTACAAATGATGGATAAGGTATGAAGTTATTAGGTGGGGAATTATCTAATAAATCTAATTAAAAAAACTGTATAACCAATCAAGGTATTAAATTTTGGAAAAGTTAAAAATACATGAACTTCATGGAAAATATACTTTTGAATTATTTTTAAACTTATTGGATGTTAAAGTTCTATAAATCAAAATATCACTCTAGAAGCCACAGAAGGCATTGAATCCTTTTAGTTATATAAATAAGGCTAATAACTGGAAATTTGGAATAAAGAAAAACAAATATTAAAAATCTTAATATAGATACTTGAGCATTAACAAAAATTGAGAAGGAAAATAAAAAGTCATAGGGGAAATGTAAGGATGCTGGTCTCCTCATTATGTACAATTGAGGTCTGAAGGTATTATTAATAGATTAAAAATTTAGTATTAGCACTTTATACATACCAATGTATAATCTGAAGAAATCATTACACACATACACACAGCTACCCCTTTCCCTACAATCCTTTGATAAAGTTTGCTATATACCTTTAAAGTTTTGTTATATAAATTTTGTTACATTTTAATAAGATAAGGCTAAAGTAAAAGAGAGTAAAATGATATACATTTAGTCTTATATATAGTTTATGAGATATAGAAATTTGATTAAGAACCACAGGGCAGATAATCTAGAGATAACCTTAGACCAAGAAAGAAACAATGCACGGTGTGTGAGATGCTCTGAGTCAGCCTTCCTTAACCTTGTAAAGTTGGCCTCCAATAAGAAAGGAGTGAACTAAATAGAAAGGAGTAAACTATATAGAAACGAGTAAACTATATAGAAAGGAATTCTATGAATTTCTGTTTCATTTTATATTATTGTAATCTTGTTATATACACATAAAAATATTTTTACCTGAAATAGTGCTATTTTTCCTTCTGAAAGAATCAACATGTTGATTTTTAATTCTCAAAATGTCCTATTATCAGAATTTGGGAGTGTAAAAACCCAAACAGCCAATTTATGAACCTAAAAACATACAGACAAAAATGCTAAGCTTCAGGAAAGAAGTAGTCACCTACTCCTATTATCCCTATAACTATATTGAAAAGGAATGACTGTTCTCACAAACCACCAAAATGTGGGACTAGAATGCGCGGCTTTGAATTACACTCATGATGACAATGCCTTGTGGTCTCCTTTATTGTTATGTTTATAGAGCTCCATTCTGTGAGCCTTTTTTAGTGGTTTTCCACTCTACTGGCCGCTCCAAGCCACTCTCAGATCTATTACTAGAGGGGATAATCAAGGTAACTTCTGATTCTTCAATTCTCTCCTTGGGAGGCATATATTTTTCTCCTTTCCAGGCCAACAATCATCTCTTTTTAGCACTAAGGCATATTTATCTGCTGAAAACATTTTTTTTATTTTTATTTTTTGGTTTGATCTCTTCCCGGGTTCCAGGCTCAAACTCTTTATTTTGTAGCTGAGAATATCTAACATGATAAGATGTTGCTTATTGAATCTTGTGTTTTGTATCTAGGGAGTAGGCAAGGAATCATTAACAGCAGGATTCTCTGAGTTCCTCACTAAATAGAGTTTCTATTCCTACTTTTTAAAAAGGTTTAAAATGAACCAAAAGTTACATTTTATTTTTTAAATGTAGCCTTATTTAAAGATCATGAGTAAAGAGATCACTTACATCACACATTTGAAGCACTAATCACTATTTAATATATAAAAAGTGAATTTTAACCAATCAGGTAACACTGTATAACTTACATTAAAACAAATTCTTAAATGTCTGTATTTAAAGTTAGCTATCAACATTTATTTTTATCTTATATCAGCACCTGGAACAGTTCTCAAGTGATTGAAAATTGATCATTCAAGGTCAATACATTTCTTATTCGCCATTCAGTTGTTTCCTTTATTAATGCCTCAGTGGTCCCAAGGAATTGAATAATGTGACTATTTAGCATTAAATGTTCTGAGATGCTATCATTTATTTTCCTTGAAAATAAATGGTAAAGCATCAAATGTATCCACATAATAATCACTCTGTGACTATGATAAGTAGAAATCTATTATTTAGTATACTACTAGGAACATTTATCTTATATAGTCAGCAAATATGTAAGGAGAGTTAGAAAAGAAAAATTAGATGGGTTCCTGTGTCACCACTGTATTTTCTAGAGTAATGGGTACCAGTATAGATCAGGAAGATTTTATCAGCCAATAGCAACAATTCAAAAATTCAACTGTGTAATTTCAGTAGAAAATTTCCATGAATCAAAGCATAAGTTACATTGCATGCATCTTATTTTCAGGGTGTTTACTGGTGACAAGGCTATGGTTTCAAGGCTATGGTTTCAATGGGGTTAGGAAGCACTCCTTTTCCCAAGGATGTGTATAAATGAGTTGTAAACATGAGAGTAACTTTCCTTAGCCTACAAAAAGCTACAATAAGCCCTATTAATGCTCCTTTCCTAGCTTCTGTGTGCTTTTACTTTTAATGTACACTTGGGGAACATTACCCTGCAGCTACTGGAGCTATTTTGCCCACATATTCAGAAGTTCCTTGAGTTTCCGTCACCCGAAGCAGCTCTTAGCTCATGACTGGCTGCTGCCAAAGCATGAAAACCCTCCTCCCTTGTTTTTAACCAGGACAAACACTGAGGCACAGTTTACACCCTAGAGCTCCTTTGTTGACTGTAAAGAGACTTTAGCTGAAATCAGAGCTTTGCTTGACTTCTTCCCCTTTGTTCTCTTACATTCTTACAATTTTCTGTTTGCAATACTTACTTAAAAAATCTATTGCATACAAATCTTCATCTCAGAACTTGCTTCTGACATGTATCTATGTATGCATTTATTTTAGGGCAGAGGTGACTGGGGATGCAAGAAAAAGGAGAGGACTGTAGTATGACATGTCACTTGCCCTTTCTACCCTCTTTGAATTGGAACCCCAAAGGACTTCAACTTCTAGAAGAAGGTACTATTTTATAAGCTACTTTTTGAGATTCTGAATAATGTTCATGGTAATTTGACACCAAGGTGACAAACTATGGAAGCAGAGTTAGAGATAGGGGCATTCTCTGAATTGTCGTGGAGAGCTCAGTAATGCTGGGCTACCTCAAGGATTGTCGGCTTGAAAGCAAGAGGAGTGAATGATCTCATTGGCATTTACAATAGAGGGGTTTTGCAGTAGAGAATGGTGGGGAACCATGAAGAGCAGTTAACATAGAAGGACATGTTCCTAAACACGAGACACAACCTACGGGGGAGCCCATAGAGAACAGTCAGAGCTTATGGGGAACCAGAGAGATTAAGATTCTTATACCATTGTAAAGGTGAAAGGTGCCCTTGTTTAACTGTGATACACTCGGGTTATACTTAGAAACTAAATAGTTCTAAGAGACCTTTTATTTCTTTTCTAACTCAGTAATGCCAAGAGTAATATTAGATGAAGGGGTGATAATACTAATAGCTAATACTACACTTAGTTTCTAAAATCGTGTATTTTTTTACTACCCTAGCAAATCTCCTGGGTATATAGGTCTTATATAATTTTCCCATTATATATATGAGGAAATGAGACTGAGAAATGTCTAAATTCACATAGCTCTTACATTGCAGCATGTGTGTTTAAGCCCATGTCTTTTAATTCTATGTGATTTCTATATTTTTAAAACACTGTATTATGAATACTTGAAGCTCTTCCAAGGAGAATGAGCAATGCATTGTATCTCTTATGTACCCTCACATGGAACTATAAATCGTATGCCTTTTGACTATACCATAAATGACAATATTCAAATGTTAGAATTTTAAAAACCTGATATGGCTGTTCCTCTGAAATAATATAAGCTGATGAAAACTCAGAAATATCATGCTTCTAATGAATGTATTATCTTAATTTGCATACTAACTGAACTTATTCAGATTAGTGTCCTTTGAAACATATAAGAATACAACTTATTTGGTGATTTTAAACTTGGCCTGGGTAAGTTGGGGGTTTTGATTTCTTTCATATGATTTGTTTTAAGTTGATTTTAAGAGATTCTCTTACAACTTGGTTGAATGACAGGTAGGCTCATTAAACATTCTAATGCTCTTCAAGCTGATTTCTTTGTGCAACAGGAGCAAATGAAATATCTCTCACCTTTATCAAGGCAAATATTTGGTCACCACTGTACTAGATGGTCATTTGTTTCTTAATCTGCAGTCATAAGTAAAATACGTACATACATACATACATACATACATACATACATACATACGTACATTAAGCAGTGTCAGTGTACTTTCATCACATCACAGTTCTTTCTGTTACATAATTTTTGTTCTGATGATTAGAACAAAAGAAATGCCAGGTTTTTGGTGGAATAAAAAGGATTTTCCTATCATCCTAATAAAACTATGCAAAATTAAAGTATCTTTTAGGTTCTTCCAGTAAATGTGGCAGGAATAGTAAGCTTAAATTAGCCTTTCCACTGCAACTCTCTTAGGCCCATTTTGGATCAGGAGAGAGTGAAGAATTTCAAGTCTGAGGACACCTGTGTACAAAAGGGCTATGGCTTTAGATCTAAGAATAGGAAGAAGTCATAAGGCCCCAAGGCACTTGCCTAGAGGTTAATTAATCAGTGTTAGTATTCATCTTCACAACTATATTTTTACTTGCTACCAATTGGCTGAGCAGATGGTAAGGAATAAAAATCTGGCCCATCTTGAAAAATAATCAGATCTCATCAAGTCGATTAGTTTTGGAAACTACATTAGAAAATCTTTGCTGACTTAAGGAGAAACAGTTTACTAATAATGTTTGTTCTAGGAAAATATTTGTGCTGAAAACAATTCTTTTCTAGTTAATCACCCCCACCCCCACACACATACTGGATGGTGGGAATAAATAGAAGGAGGAATTTTGTTTTTCCTAACTGAACATTTTAACAAACTAGCCTAATCTCTGGCTAGGAGAAGAGACCAGAAGCTGATTCCACCCACTTTTGCTCACTTCAGTGAATTTAAATAACCTCTTCTCCCTTTAAAGGAGCATATATTCACATAGCCATGGAGTGAAAAAATAAACGAGAGAGAAATCTCAAAGCAGTGGAGAAGAATAAAGGAGAAACATAAGGTATATTCTAGAAAGGAGCCAAAGAGTCCGTCTCCTGCCAGCAAATCTGAGATGATTAATTGCCAGCTCCACAGAAGGTGAAAAATCTTAAAACAAGAGAAAAGAAAAAATGACCTGAGAAAAAATCTAAATGTTAAACAATTTGCTTCCTCTAAAATTACTTGAATACCAATTAAGAAAAGAAAAAAAAGGGTATAAGAGAGTTGAATTCTATAATGCCCCTTTGGGAGCAGATCACAGATATGGATATAAGGTTACTAGAATCCTCTCTTAAGGATGCCTATTTACTTATGCACAAAGGTGCAAATATACTAAAGAACATTAGGGCGATACCAACAATTTAAATATACACAAAAAATTTGGAGACCAATGGCATATCTTGGCCTCAAGTCAAATAATTTTTATTGTTGTTTTTTAGAGAATACTTATCATATATTTATTTATATGCTATATATATATACATATGTTTAGATATATACATAAAATATATACACTTAAAAACTGTATGTTAGACAGTATTTTTGAAAATGGGAGGAAAAAGCAGTGAACAAAAGCAGACTGTTATCAGTTCCTTTGTAGTGCTTGCTTTCTATTGAAATAACAGATATTAAACACTAATCTTGAAATAAAGTATATTTATTATGAAGTGATGACTGCCTTGGGGAAAAATTAGGCAATGATGAGAGATAAGGAGTCTTTCGGAAAGGTGGTTTATATCCGGTGATCAAGATAGGCCTCATCAAAGGTGACTTTTGAGCTAGGTTGCAGGCCAGGTAAAGGAGAGAACAGTGTGGGGAAGAGGAAGGAGCAGTTGAGAGGCCTAAGGAGCCCTGGCTGCCATTGCTTGGGTTGCAACAGAGAGACACTCACTACCGCAGAGGGAGCCGGGGGAGATTAGTAGGAGGCGAGTGAAAGAGATAAAGGAGACCAGAGGAGCAATGTTATGTGGTAACAATAAGGGAAATGAGAGGACCGTGGAGAGTTTTGAGCAGACAAATGACATGCTCTGACCTATATTTTATGAGAGTACTTTAGGTCTCTCCCTATGAGAGTAGATTGATAGGAGCAAAAACTGATATATGAAGGCTAATGGAGAAGTCTAGGCTTCAGATACAAATTGTGAGGTTATAGGAAACATGCGTATTCATAACAACTGACAATATTCAATTATAAGATAGTCATCTAGGCAATAATTTTTTAAAGTCATCATCAGTAATGGTAAACATATTGTAACAACTCTTAGAATCTTGAAAATGAGTTTGGAAACTTCTAACAGTATGTGATGAAAATGTGAAAAATATGGGTTTGCCACTGTATATTTTTGTTTCCTTTAAAACAAAAACTTGAAAAGGCCTAATAAATTATACCATCTCAGGTATGGCCATCAACTGGGAGCTTGTTAGAAATGTAGAATCTGGTGCACTATCCAAGTCCTAGAGATCTGTATGCATGTTAAAGTTTGAGCAGCATTGCTCTATTTTATACAATTAAATTTATGGATATAAAATAAAGACTGCAGATGGCAAGAGAATACAGTCTCTCTGGATCCTTTCCAGTCATTTATGCATTTGGTTATTTCAAATATATTTTTTCTTCTCTCTCTAACAAGATAATAACAACTCTGAGGCAAGTTTCTTATCATTGAAAAATCAAAGGAGATAGAGACTTTACTTTGCTCGTTGCTCTTTCCATGGCATCTAGAATAGTGCCTTGACCTAAGTAGATACTTACGAACTTTTAGTGGTTTAATTAATATACTTATTTTTATGCATACCACTGAAGCTTACTGAAAATTCAAACCAACCACACACAGGAACGGACAGACAAATATAAAACCAAAATGTAATTAATTGAAACAGACTTTGGCAAACAATATTTATCTTGCTTCTTCCACAAAGAGACACACACTCTTTCAAGCCCTTTTAAAATCTGGTACCTGCTAATAATCATCCATAATGAGTTATATGCCAGGGTGCAAGAGCATAGATTGTGTCTCTTGATTAGTGAAGCCATCAGTCCAGTTTGATTTATGACTATTATTTGTTAAATCTGTACATCCTTCATACTGAGCTGATTTATACCCATCTCAGCCTGCAAAATCTCCACCAAGCCTTCCATGCTCAGCTCAAATATTCTCTTCCTGAAAACATCTCTGATCTCCCTGAAGAAGGAGGATAAGATATACTTATAGTTTCTATCCTTCCTCTTTGATTTCTAGAAGTCCTTATGGAAGCAGCTTTGAAATCAAGGGTTACAAACCCATGGTACTTCCACAGACTCTGTGCAGTTTCTGACTTGGTCTCACCTTGATTTCCCAAGGAGTTACTCTGCGACAGAGTTCACATTTTGCCTCCCCTCTCAGTTTCCTTGGTTTCCCAAGCGTAGTTAGCACTGGGATAAACTAAAAGTCACTCTCTTGTAATTAAATGCATTCAAAATGAAGTTCACCAAGCATAAAAACTCTTCTAATTATTTGTCAACAAAATCCCAATGAAGAAATCTGTAAGAAGAAAATCTTAATTTTAAACTCCACAGGTCAAGTGAGTGGGCTTTAAATTTACTTTTAAAACCATTGAAGTGGGAGGCAAAATTTTTACATACTGTTAAAACATCGGGAAATTTTTTGTGAAAGTGAAATTATATGAAAATTCTGACTAATGGAAATAAGCCATTGTTAATGGCAATAGATAGATGTATTGAGCACCTATTCCGATTTGGTGCTGTGGTGAAGATAAAAGGATGGCTATGAGCAGGCACTCAGGCAGCTAATATATAGAACTGAGAGGTGGGAAAAAGCTTTCTGTTATCACAAAGTCAACCAGATATGTTCATGTCATATCTGTTAACCTATCCCTCCACTAACAGCCATTCAGACCATCACTGTGACCACATCAGTTTCTCCTTCACTGAGGAGAGGCAAAGGGACTGATCACATTCTCAATTCATTAAGGTACTACTTTGTGAATAATATGGTTTATTGCTATTAAGGATATTTAAGTGAACTTAACCAAACTGAGACAGACCATAGAACTGTACCATTTGGACAGTAATAAGAACAAGTTAATCTGGCTCTGAAATTGACCCTTGCTGTTTGTGTATATCCTGAGATTTGGTTTAGGGTTTAGGTGTTTTTGTTGTTGTTGTTTTGTTTTACTTTAACTAAAGAGACTACCACTGGTTTTCAAAGGACTACTCTTTATATTGATACTTTCAAGGACACAGAGGTAGTATGGATGGATACTATTGTACTGGATTTCCCCCAAACTAGAGATGAGCAAAGAGAGAACAGCAAGATCATGTTGACAGACCTGGGAAGAAAACTCAGACTTTATATTCCGTATCTTTCCAATATAAAACAGCTCTAGTTACTCTTATCATTGCAGCACAGCTGAAGATCTAATTATGCATTAGATGTCTCAGAGAGATGGGTAGGTACTTTTCTCTCAAACATTGAAATGAACTCATCTCTCTGAATTTTATAGCAAAATATTAAGATCAAACACTGATAATGTGTATATTTTACATGTGTTTTATTTGTTTTGTGTTCCCTTGATCCCAATATCCTTAATGAAAATCTATTTTCAATATTTGGGCATTTTCAAAAATAAATGAATTGACTTAATTTGACAGGAAGAAAATAATTTGATGTAGAATGACTAAAACCCAAATCAAATGGAATAAGGAACAGAAGGCTTATTGTTTAATTATGATAAGTTTTAAGAAAGTAATTTTCTATGATTAAGGACAAGGGATCTGGAAATTGTTTAGTCTAGGGATGCTTTGTATTAGCTGTGTGTCTTTGGCTACGTTTTAAAACCTTTCTTATTTCTTAATGTACTGCTCTACGAAATGAAGACAAAAGTAATACCCATCTCATAAGCTTGTGGTGGATTAAGTGTGTTAATATATGTAAAGCACTTAGAACCATGTGTGTACATAAATAAGTACTCAGTAATAGTTAGATACTTTATTATGGTCCTAGATGCAAAGCCCAGGGGACTTATAGTTTTTTTTTTATTTAACTAAGATGATCTTTCTCCATATAGTTTTTACTAGCTGTCATATATCTTTTTATCAATATTTTTTACTCTCATAATTTATTAAAATTAAAAAGTACCTACTAAAAATTATGTAGTTTTATTTTTAAGATATTTTTCCTTGAGTAAAAGAGAAAGAACCACTATTTAATATAAAATGTAAAAACTTTGTACACCCCAAACTAGGGAGAGTGGGGGTGAGTTGTTATAGTGAGACCTGCAAAGGTGTTTAAAGATAGAGAACTGTTGCTGAGCTGCTAAAAGTAGCTGATGAGCTAATTAGATTTTCAAAGGGTAACGATAAGAAGTGTTAATACATTGTGACCCATAATTCAAGGAAATAGAGGGGAATTAGCAAAAGTGTTTACTAATGGTTCATAAAAGTCAAAGCTCATTTATCTTCTGTAGTTGTCCCTTCTGTCCTCATTTTGTTCCTTTGGCTTCATATGTAGGCATCTCATCCTTCCTTTCATTCTCTGTTTAATTTATATTTCCCATTTTTTATTTCATTCTCTTATGATATTTTTATTTTGTCACCCTTCCTTCTATACTCTGCTATCCTTTAATGTAGAGTAGATAGATTTTAAATAGATTTAATGTCTTTTGTTCATAATTTTGTAATGTGAGTACAGTCCTATATATGTCTCATTACATATGATTTCTTATATTTCTATTTGACTTTTTGTCATTTCAAAAGGGCCTATGAACCTAGGTCATATATAACCTCCCCAAAAGGTAAAGTTTAAATTTTCACTTAAGATGAAGGTGATCTTTTTGCTAGTTTTCTCAGCTTTCCTCATTACTCTCACCCTCACTTCCAGACTTGAAGAACTGCTATGATGTTTGTTTGGCATTTGTTCTTCCCTCAAGAGCCTAGGAAGTAACACTTACAAAGTAAATTATAATTTCCTGTCTCTTTACTGTTTTTTTAATCCTATTCCTTGGGGGTCAGTAAAACACATGGTCAATTTGATTTTGTGAGGCCCCCAAACCTAAGTCTCTGTTTTTCAAAGAATCTTTTGATGCTATTGTGGTTTATGAATGCTAAATGGCATTCTTGATCTATGCCAGTATTAATGCCCGGTCAGACTGTCATTAACTTTCACCTTTATTGCAAACTTTCATAGAAAGCCACATGGAGGTGATACATCAATTTGAAAATAGCTAATTAGCAGCCTGCTACTCTTTCAGTTCTTTCCAACAAGGTCATACACATTAACAGACATACTCCCATGGCACTAAGTCACCATTAAATTCAGTACAACAGTTCTATAGAAATATGGGCACTGGTCTTTTTCTTAACCTAGTCAAAGTGAAAAATGTGGATGAGGCATCAAATATTCTTCAAATTAACTGAATAGTAAGGCACAGGTTTTAGAAATTGTGGGGAATATACCAAGAAGCACTTTTACTACTCCCATAACTAAAATATTAAATTGGAGAAAAATTAAAATTCATATAAAAATGATAAAAAAAATTAAGATATATGTGATATGTTTCCAAAACAAGGGTAGGCATACTATTCAACTTATAAATAATGGAATTTTAAAGATAAATGTGTGTACTTGGGTGAGATGGTGATCAATTTCTTAGAGAATCAGAGAAAATTCTCTTACACATTTAGCACATAGGATTGTATATAATCCACATAATTCACATAAACAAAAACCAGTAGTGTTGTATGTGGCCACATATACAATTGTTATTGAAAATGATGACAAAATTCATGATGATGTGTGTATTCTCAAGTGTCTAATAAATTCATCATTTTATTATATAGCAGATGATATTTTATTCTAGTGCTCTTTAATTGATTAAAAATACCCTACAAGTTCCTCAAATTTTGGTTGGTCTTTTATTAGGTTTATTGGCACAAAAGGGAAGAGCATGCAGTGAATTCAGTAGAGAAAATTATAAGAAGATGACATTATAATGGGCACAAATCTGAATGGCACAATTCAGCAAAAATATGGGGACCACTGGCTAAAATGACTCTATGCTGAGACATTATAATATCAACACAGTTGCTAGTGCTTTTTGGTGCAGGTTAAATACAAAAGGAAATTGAGAAGTTGTCCTTATCATCAATGTTCTCAGCATCTAGTTGGAGGAAAAATATACAAGTGAGATTATTTGATACTCAATAACTTCTAAATTATATGATAGTTATTAGAGACACAATTGGATTACAGAAAAGTAGAGTCTTATCAGGGCCAGGTAGAAGGAAAGAATAATGTGATTGGTGAAATTTGTAAGCGATAGTAATGTATATTTAGGTTTGTTCTATATGAGGGAAAAAAGAGTGCTAAGAGCAATAAGGAAATGAGATAACTGTAATATGTCCTGAGGATATTATAAAACTTCCAGTTTCATCTAAGAAAAGCTTTGAAACAGAAAAGAAAAAACATAAAATTTAGAATAAACAAATGCTCTTGGAATCTTCTGCTACTTACCAGCTGGGTAACATGAGCAAGTTAATGGACATCATTTGCTCTTAATCTTCTCATTTGCAAATTAGAAAAAGTAATAAATAATTTAAAAATAATTTTTAGAGTTACATGAGGTAAACGAAATGAGGAAACCCAATGCCTGAAATATAATAAGAATTGCAAAAACATTTCCTAAAGATCCATACTATGAAGTAGCAGACAAAGAAGCTCAAAAGAGGAGATCATGTTGTATTTTATAGATCAGAAAAACATAGTAAAGATGTTGATTGTCCTCAAATGAATATACAGCTATAACATAAGTTCAATCAAATTCTCAGTGAGATATTTTGAAGATATAAGGTGTTCTAAAATTTTTATGGAAAAGCAAAGAAACAGAGTATCTCAAACAATTTTGAAAAAGAAGAATAAAGTGAGAGAGAGAAGTCTAATCCATTACGAGACTTACTGTCTACCTTAAATTAAGGCTGTGGTATTGATACAGGGACAGACACACAGATCAATGGAAGAGAATAGATATTCCAGAAATAAACCCGCATGAAAATGCCCAGCCGATATTTATTTTTGACAGTGGTACAAAAGCAATACAATGGAAGAAAGATAGCATCATCAACAAGTGGTGCTGGAGCAATTGAACATCCATAGACCAAAAAATGACCACTAAACTAAGTGTTATACAAAAATGAACTCAAACTGAATACCCAATTTGAATGTAAAAGGTACAACTATGAAAATTTTAGAAAAACATTGGAGAAAATCTTTAGGATTTTTACTGGGGAAAGAGTTAGACTTTATACCAAAAACATAATTTATAAAAGGAAACATCAATAAATTGTATTTCATCAAAATTTAAAATGCTTGCTCTCAAAAAGAAAAAAAGGAAAAAACCTGTAAGGAAGGTATAAAGACATACCATAAACTGGGACAATATAGTTGCAAACCATAGACCTAGTAAAGGACTTGTTCTTTAAACACAACAGTAAAAATAAATATAATACGAAAATGAGCAGGAGTTGAGCACAGACATTCACAGAAGTAGTTGTGAGTAGATATCTAAGGAGCAAATAACACATCAGAAGATATTACACATCACTAACCATTAAGAAATTAAAATCACAAAGAGATTACTATACATCTATCAGAAACACTAAAATAAAAACATAGTGACAACAACAACTTCTGGCAAAGATGTGAAGAAACTGGATCACTCATACATTGCTGGTGGGAATATAAAATGTTACAAACACTGAAAAATTTTTTCAGCTTTCTAAAAAACAAATTCAACAACCCAACACTTGTAAACAATAGCTCTGACACGGGGTTAATATCCAAAATATATAAAGAACTCATACAACTCAACACCAAAAATCCAATTAAAAAAATGGGCAGAAGACCTGAACAGACACTTCTCCCAAAAAGACATACAAAGGGCAATAGTTACCTGAAAAGATGCTCAGCTTCACTAGCTTTTAGGGAAATGCAAATCAAAACTACAATGAGATACAATGAGATACCTGTTAGAATGGTGGTCATCAACAAGACAAGCAATAACAAGTGTTGGAGAGGTTGTGGAGAAAAAGGAACCCTCATTCACTGCTGGTGGGAATGTAAACTGGTACAGCCACTGTGGAAAACAGTGTGGAGGTTCCTCAAAAAGATTAAGAATAGTTACCATATAACCTAGCAATCAATTCTCCTGGATATCTACCCAAAAAATTTGAAAATAGTTATTTGCGAAGATATATGCACCCCTATGTTCATTTTAGCACTATTCACATTGGCCAAGACATGGAAACAATCAAAGTGTCCTTGGATAGAGGATTGGATAAAGAACATGTGGTGCATATATACAATGGAGTACTATTCGGCCATAATGATACCAAATCCAAGTTGGGCTGCCTGCCACTTTGAAAGCCAATACTCAGGAGACAAGTGCTGGTGTAAGGAAAAATGGTTTATTCAAGAGCTGGCAGCCTGAGAAGATGGGTGACTCTTATCCCAAAGAACATCTTAACATTTCAGTGCAGGCAGAGGTTTTTATAAGGAGAGAGAGGGAAACAGAACAAAGAGATTAAGGGGACGGGGTTGAAAAGTTCTCTATGTGCAGACGGGCAGAATCTATTTTGATAAGTACCTGGAAACTGGTCAAGCAGCAGCCTGGTGTGTGTCATCCTGGTTTTCATGATTCTTGTTTTACATCATCCTGATTTTATGGTTGTAGCTCAGCAAATCTTGTGGAGCTGGAATGCCTGAAATTTGGAGCCTGTATCTTTTGTACTTAATTCCCAGAATTCTTATACAAACATGCTGTGTATCGACAAGTTACATATTAGTCACAGGCAGCATTTATAGAAAAAATGCCAAAAGAATGGTGGGGCAGGTTACAATAAGAAAAGATAAAATACAGCCATTTGCAACAACATGGATGGACCTTGAGAATATTGTGCTAAGTGAAATAAGTCAGTCAGAAAAAGCTAAGAACCATATGATTTCACTCATGTGGGATATAAAATTGAAACTCATAGACACAGACAACAATATAGTGGTTACCAGAGGGAAGGTGTTGGAAGGCAGTAAAGGGTAAAGGGGGCCAAATATATGGTGACAGAAGATGATTTGACTTTGGGTGGTGGGCACACAATGCAATATACAGACCATGTAGCATAGAATTGTGCACTTGAAACCTATATAATCTTATTAACCCATATGACCCCCTAAAAATAATTTTAAAACAAAATAAAGTAAAATACAATGTGCATAGTAGACAACCTCCAAAATCAGGGCAGAAATAATGAAAATGCTGGTATTACCTACTACCAATGTAATATAAACTGTGCATGATCTCATAGCTTGACAATTAAAAATAAGAAGGGACTGTATGAGGAATGAAAAAAAAAAAAATGAAAGTTTATATTTTTTATATTTTATATAATAGTGGGTGATTTGAGATATAATTTATTGATTTTCTAACTGTTAACAAATAAAATGCTTCGTCATGTATCTACTTATCACAAAAAGCTTTTTAATCATTGCAGAGGAATGTAAATTAGACAGCAGGTAAATTCAGGCTTTTAGAGAACTAGACTAAAACACTCAAAATACTTCATATAAAAATGAAATTGGCAGAATATATAAATTCCCTTCCCTTTTTATGAAAGGTGATGCTGATTATATTAGATGAAAATGCTAAAAAAAGCTGATCTTGCCAAGTATTATAAGCATAAGGGTACAAAAACATAAATGCTAGAAACAATATTATAGCTCACATTTTTAGATAAAATGTAAGTGGAAAATTATTACTGGATTATTTTCAATTGAAGGCAACAAGATCAAATGTATGTAAGGTTTTTTAATCAGTCCTGAAATAAGTGTCATTTTATTTTTTTAAATTTTTAAAAATTTTTTTATTTTTAAAAAAATATATCTTTATTGACTTCAGAGAGAGGAAAGGAGAGGGAGAGAGAGAGACAGAAACATCAACGATGAGAGAGTCATTGATCAGCTGCAGCCTGCAACCCGGGCATGTGCCCTGACCGGGAATCGAACCCTGATCGCCTGGATCCTAGGTCGACGCTTAACCACTGAGCCACGCACGGCCGGGCTAAGTGTCATTTTAAAGGTTGCAATATTTAATTTTTTTCAGAAAAGATATTTTTTTTTAAATTTTACTGAAAGGAATAATTTAAAAAATGGATTAACAGTGGGTCAATAAAAATATTTTGTTTTCTGCTGCAGCAACTACATTGTAAAGTATATGATTGCCTAATCACTATGCTGTACACCTGTACAAAATAATATTGAATGTAAACTATAATTTTAAAAAATTAAAAATTAATAAAACAAAATCCTAAAGACTATAACACTTGGCAATGAGTTGTAATAAATTTGTTCCAACTTTAAAAAAAAAAGGAAAAGCAAGCATCTCCCTGATGAGGTCAGGGGCTATTTCTTTTTAATATTTTTTCCAGGTGCTTAACATGAAGCACTCATTTTCTTGCTTCGGATCACCTTTCATTTTCCTTCTCCCAACCATGGAATCAGCTATTTCTCCAAAGAGTCCCTGATTCCTTTTAGTAACTAATAATGAGTCAAAAAACAAACAAAAAAAACACAACTTTACGTAAGCAAAATTTTGATCAGGTACTTCTCAAAGGAATATTCACTATTCATGAGAGAAACGCAAATGAAAACCAAAATATGCTATGACTATGTGAGTATAAGAATAGCAGAAATATAAAAAGATAGACCGTAGTTTAATTAAGATGAGGAACAACTCTAAATCCGGAACCAAACACAAAACCATGCATATTGTATGATTCCACTTATGTGAATGAAAAATTGAACAGCCCCTTTGGAAAATGGTATGTTAGTGTCTCATGAGGTTTCATGTCCACTCTTCAGACTTTCCATAAATCTCACCCTTCGGTACTCATCCATGAGAAGTGAGAACAAATGTCCACACAAAGCTTTTTTTTTAAGTTTACTGAAATACAATTGATATATTACATTGTGTAAGTCTAAGGTGCATAATGTGCTAATCTGATACACTTGCTTTTGCAAAATGATTCTTGCATGACACTGGAAAACTTCCATCCCGTCACATGTATATGTATGTGTGTTCATCCTCTTTCCTATTTTGTAGTCATCACCTACTGCAGGGCATAGGCATAGGAGATACTCGGTAAATATCTGTGCAAAAGAAAGTTTTGCCTAAGAAAAAAATAGATTTGCTTCTAGACAATTGTGTGTGTGTGTGTATATATATATATTTATTCAAATATTTATATAATATATATCATTTTATGTATTGAAATGTAAACTATATATAAAATAATTGTCTATATACATGTATATAAAATATGCAATTATATTTATATATAATAGTTCTAATATTCTTAATGGTTAATATATAGCAATATTAGAACCAAATTTTTCCCTAAATATAATAGCAATAGTGGATATTATGATCTGAATTGACTCTTCTAAGATAAAATGTAGTTTTCTCTTCTACAGTTTTGGACTCACTGCCTGATACCTATATTGTACTAGAAGGATTCATGTAAGAGCTCCCCAGTCCTCTGTGAATGCAGATGGGGGAAAGGAAGTCAGGAGGAAGGGAGGGTGGTAAGGAGGAAGGAAAGGGCACGAGAAGGGGAACGTGGGGCAGGAAGGCAGAAACGACCTCAAGAAAGGATGCAGTTAGTTAAGGAGTGTTAGAATGTGAACATTTTTTAAATTAGGAAAACAGAAATTGGTCATCTAAATACAGGCGCTGTAGTGTTAAGAAAACTTGCTCAACATTTTCCCAAAATGAAAATTGGAAAGTAATATAAAATTTAAAAAAGAATGGTTCTATTTTAGGGAAGGGCAAAGTCAAAGTTGTTGCCAGTGTTGAAATTCCTTGGCCATGTACCAATTTTTTCTTGCAGGGCGCTTGACAGGAAAAGTTACTCCTATGCATATAATTCTCTAAAGTTCATATGAAATGCCTGAAAAGAGCACCTACCTTCTAAAAATGTACTTCTTTTAGATCAGTGGATATGTAATCAAAATCAACATTATGGAAGCTGTAATCCCGTTTCCTTTTCAGCTGATGTGAATTATTCTTTAAGGTTGTTGCCGTCACATTCATTTGGAATAGTGACAAATTCAGATTTTGAAACACAGGTTTTCTCTTGGGCATTCCCTTCAGCTTATCATTTGCTTTCAGTTCTCTCGTAAATAGGTTAGAAAAGACTTCCAAATCTTTTTTGTTTTGTTTTGTTTTGCGTATATGTAAGAATCTTTGCCTTCATTGTCTGGAGACAACTGTAAAATAAGATTTTTTAAGAATGGCATTTGTTTGCCTTGGAATAAAAACATTTTTTAATAATTTTTTAGATAATAATATAAAATAATGTTACAGGCCTTTCACAAATGGTTGCCAGAGTAAATTTCATAAAATGATTATTGAACTTCTTAGATTTACTGGGGTTCTAAATTATCTGTGTTGAAGCACTATTACATTTACCACACTAATAATTTGAGAACACACTGAAAATGCTATTAAATAAAGTAATAACCCATGCTTAGTTGATAATAATACTTAACATATTCAGTATTATACAAAAACACTGGATTCCACTAAAGTTAATTTTTTCAAGGAATTGATTTCTAATAATCAAAATGTCATTGGGAATAACATCTTTCTAAAGTATACATCAATTGTAATTTCCTGTTTTAAATTTTTTAATGCTCTTAAATACTGAATTATATCTAATTTATGTGTTTTTATTCAATATTCCAGCTAACCCTAGTCAGTCGATTCTTTTTCAAGTAATAATAGATATATAAGGAAGTTAAAACTACCCCAGTGTTTGTATAAATGTGCTTTATAGACTACAAGTGTTAAAAGTAACTAATATGGCTGTTTAAAATGTTGATACGTCTGCCTGTTTCCTTTCCATTTTTATTCAGTAGCCTGGGTTATAACCCAGGAATTTGTATGTTTAACTAATAACTCAGTGTGGTTTTTATGCATTAAAATTAAAGAATCATTTAACTATATTTCATGAGGTGATATTTAATGGAAATTAATGAGGAATGTATTCTCAACATCTCAGAGAATAAGTATAATATGTAATTCTATTATGCAAATGAGTGAATAAGAGGTGTTTTAATATCCTTAAGAAAATTTCCTTTGGAAATTATATCACATGAGTTATTTAAATAGAAAATGTATGCTGTTGATCCAGATAAGTCTATCTAGTCATCAAAGGCAGAATTTCTACATATCAAATGCTTGATAGCAGTTACTTGAACTGTGTGCCAAAAGGATATAAAATAGTATTTATTTACAACTTATAACTTATTATTGTCCTGATTTAAGACTCAAATTCCTCCACTAAATTCTCATCATTAAGGAGATAAAGTATGAGATAACTCCAACCAATATTTTCCCTTTACCTAGAAATTCCAAGGCAACCAATTTCACATGTAACATATAAAATTTTTACATCACTTTCATATAATTTAATGTCTTTATGTTCTTCAATTTTGTTTCCTCAGTGTACACCTAATTATTCTTTTCTGTGGTAGGAACTTAGTATCTTTAACAGGTCTGAAAGCACAGTTGAGTAAGTCCCTTATCCATATGGTGATCCTGTTCTGTAAGTCTGAGTTTCCCAGGTGAGGCCACATTGATAGAGAGCAGCAGAGCCAGGACTGGAACTCCAGAGCTTCTGTCTACAACACAAGGATACCTGTCCACTTACTACCTGAGAGTCCTGGTCTCACAACACAAGCATTTCCATGAAAGAATAAATGTTTTGTAAATCAGAACATTCTAATGTGTCTATGAGTTACAATGAGTGAGCCAATGTGATAATTCTCCATTATTATTATTATTAACTGCATCTCATTATAAAAGTTATATGTATGAAAATGCAAACACATTTTGTTCACATAAAGAGATTAATAATAGACATTTTTCTCACCTAATAAGATGTGTTAAAGCTCTTTCCATACTAGCATACATAAATATGCCCCGGTTAAGGACTGCATAGCAACATACCATATGGCTATACAAAGACGAATTTATCCCAGTGGATTACCCTGCTTCTTGAAACAGCCTCTTCGCCAGGATTCCGTGCTTCTTCCTCTACCTTCCTGTCCTCACTCGGCTCCTTCACACTGAAACAACCCTGCACAAGTCCGCGCTTTCTCTCCGCCTTATGTATGCCCTCTGCCTAGATCATGGCCAGGCATCCGAAGCCTTTAGGTATCATTTATATTCCGGTGACTGCCAACATTCTAGAGGGGACCATACATTAATATTTAATATAAATCTCAAAAGTTTTACAGGCAAACAGAATTCTTATTTCTACTGCAAACCCCCATCCCAGAGCATAATGTTCCCCTGCTTCCTCATAGCAGCGTATCATACCATTTTTAAAAATTTTATCTTTATTGTTGAAAGTTTACAGGTGCCCCATTTCCCCCCCCAGTTGACCCCCTCCACCTGGCTCCCACCCCTCCCCAGGCCTTCACCCCGTTATTGTCCGTGTCCATGGGTTATGCGTGTGTGCATATAACTTCTTTGGTTGATCCCTTCCCACCCTTCCCCCCCTTCCTCCTTCCCTCTGAAATATGATCGCCTGTTGCCTGTGCCAATGTCTCTGGATCTATTTAGTTCATCAGGTGATACCATCTCGTGTCGTTTTCCTCAAATCAAACTTCAGGGTCCAAATTTAATTCTTGTCATTGCTTCACTTCCCACATCTAATTCATCTGTACATACCATTAGCTGTTCCTCAAAAATATATTCCAAACCTCTCTACTTCTCTGGAATTTTTTAAATAATTCAAGCTAGTCACCTGTCACCTGTACTATAGCAACAGACATTTTCCCTTCCTTCTTCATCTCTGTTCACAATCCAATCTATACATTTCACCTAAAGAGATATTTCAAAATGTAAACCAGACTACAGGTTTCCCCAGTTTCACAATTCCAGTGTCTTTCCATCGCACCCAGGATAAAAACCCAAACTCCTTGTCATGATCTATTGCAGTCGCCCCTTACCTTCTCAGCCCCTTCTCATAAAACTTTCCCAATACTGCGAACTGGCTTCTCCGACTACAGTTTATGCCTTCCCCTATTGATGCGGGAATTAAAAACTACCTTTCCTGGACTTCGTTCCAGCTTTGTTTCTAGATGAGTGTCAGGACTGCTAATCGGATGCGCTTGGGCAAGCATTTGGGAGATAGAAATGAAACAGTGAGTATCTTTCTGCCCAGTTGGCCTTTCCCTTCTACAAAGTAAATTTGTGAACCCGAGAGTTCTCACACCAGTGTTTAATATCCATTCTCCAGATCCTGGATGTGGAGAGGCAGTGGCCAGATGTGTCTCTCCAGTGTCTGGTACCAGCTTTGTGACTGTAGAACATCTGGATCACTGCAAAAAACTTCAGCAGCATGTGCTGGAACTCAGCAAATCCAGAGGCAGTTTCAAAATTCCTAGGGCCCCTCGCACAGCCGTTTTGTAGTATGCTGGTAGCCATTCCCGAAAACCCAGCCCCCTCCTCCAAAAATGATAAAGGCCTCTAATACCCCTTAAAAATTCTGTTCTCTTTAAGATTTAGTGTGTTGCTTTTACTAGTACAGATAAACATATGACAGACTAGTCTTCATTAACTGTGTCTTCGAACTGGCTCTTACCTTGAACATACTACCTCAAACTTTGCAGAGTAGCCTTCAAGGTATCCTTTAACTTTTAGCTGAGTTGTCATTATAAAAGATGATTTTGTTAAATTCTGTTTACTTTTCATTTTATGTCCCCCCTCCCTCCCTCTGTGCCCTTAGAGTGTAAATTCCATGGTAGCAGAGACTTTATCTGTCCTCTGTACTACTGGGTTCTTGGCCCTAGGAAAGAATTTAGAACATAATGAATAAATGTTTGTTCATTGAGTGAATGAATGAATAAAACCTGTCATCTCTTGATGAACAATCAGATATTTCTAGCTTATCTGGAAATATAAAGAATTTATGAGTGAGCATGTTTGTGAAGAATATCTTTGTATTGTTGTGCAAGTAGGTCTAAAGGATACTATCCTAGAAGTGGGATTTGGGGGTAAAAGAGCACATGCATTTTCATTTTAATGCTCACTGAAAAATTTCTTTCAAAGATGTTACACCAATTTCCACTTTCACTAATGATGTACAGGTGTCAACTAACCTGATATATAGTGGTCAATATGAAACGCAAGCCTAAGTGCTACCAAAATTTCAAATAATTGTCAACCTGAAAGATGAAACAGATTTTCTTTGTAATATAATTTACATTTTAACTATAAGTAAGGTTAAGTATTTGTTTATGTTGAGTGACATTTTATAGTTATCTTTATAACTATGTGCGTTGCCTATTTTCTATTTTTGTATGACTGACTTGTTCATTAAGATATTCGTCCTGTTGTGATGTATTAAATTAATCTTTTAATTTTGTTTTTGATAACATTTTTTCATCCAGTTCCTATTTTTTATTGTTGAAATCTCAGGCTTATGGCATACTTGCAGAAATATATAGGCATTTGATTTTGGAGTAATGTTTTTATAATAAGGGAGCCTTTTTAATCCAAGATCCAGACCAACTTTAAATGATTTCATCTTTTCTCTAACTTTATTTCTCCTTTTGTTCTTCTTTCACGTTTATTATGTACATATGACTACTTGTCTAGATCATTTAGTCAAGTTTGGCCGTGAGAAATAAAGAATCAAAATAACAATGGCATGAAGAAAATAAAAATCTACAAGCAGTCCAGGGCTAGTGTGTACCTCTGCTCCATGAAGGCCTCAGGCACCTGGTTCTTTCGAGCTCATTTCTTTTTATATCCTTAGGATGATCTTCAGATCATTCACATGGGCCAAGATACCTATGTTACGGGACCTAGAACAGAGAAAAGCATGATTGAGGAAGGACAGAGGCTGCATATCAGTCTCTTCTCTTAAGGAGTGCTCTGAAAGCTGTTGCAGGGAATTTGTGCTGCAGAGGGCATTAGGCAGAATTGAGTCATGGATGCACATTTAATAACACTAAGAATTGTCCAGCTTGGTGGCCATTTTACTTGCCATAAATAGAGAAAAAAGAGCTAATTTTGTCTGACTAAATTAACTAATTTTTCTTTCTTTTTTTTTCTATCTTCCCAGCTCTTCTACATTTTCTGACCCCCCTCCTCACAAGGGCCCAGGAGACATAGAGAATAATGTATTTTTAAGATTTCATATAAGCATATTTATAAAATTTAAGAGTAGTCAACATAAGGGAAAGGGTCTGAATTCAAGAGAATAATGAGAAACTTTCATTTTAAATTTCTTTTCTGGATACCAATAGTATAGCACCTAATAATTAAAGCAAGTTAATAAACTCTTTAGGAAAAGTATGCTAGATTATGAGCCAATTTAATATTGTAAAAAATTGGAATTATAACTTTCATGTGATTGCTTAATTTTTATTTTGTTGATAGCATTTGATATGGTTATAATTTATGTGCAGTATTACATTAATTTCAAAAATTAAGAAGAAAGGTAGAAGCAAGTAATTTTTCCCCCCAAATTTGCACGTAGATTTGAAAATGAGTTTGAATTAGAATATTAAATATAATTTTCTGTGAAGTGGTGAAATCACATAAGCACTCTCAGCCTCAGTTATTACACTTGTATAATACAACATTTCACTTTAATTCTTTGAATGTTTGCTTCTTAACCAGCTTATCTTTTATATTACTTTCAGTAATAAATCTTTGTTTCTTTGTTTATGAATTCTATTTTGGTATAATTTTTTTCTCAACAGTTTTCCTAATGTTAGTAATAAGACTGCACAGTTTATTATAACTCATTCTCAAATTTTTTTACTTGATGCAAATGTTTACAAATATTTTTATTTTGCTTTCTACAACTCTGCTAAATAGTCACCTGTAGTATCTTAATGAGAAGATATTACTTCAGGAACTGATACTACTTGTCTAAAAATAATCACTGCTATTCTCATTTCTTGCTTGTTCAATTTACAGATCAGGTGTTTGATCAGGTAAAATTATATTCTGCAAAACTCGTGATTCTCTGAAACTTAAAGACTAGGAAAATGCTATCCCTAGGATAGGTGTTGCTACAATTTGATTAGTTGGTTAACAATTAATTCAATATTAAGATGAAGATCTAACTCAGGGCTACCACTTTGAAAGGGGGAGAAATCTATTTGCATTCATCTTAATTTTCCCGATCTGTGTTAAACATCTCTTGGGTGGAAAATGGTAAGGCTGCTACTAGCTCACAGAGCTGTCAAGGAAACAAACAGGTTCTTCCCAGAGATCTGTTGACATCAGTCCTTTATCAGAGTCTGGGCCTCTTTATTAATGGGGATATCTGGGGAAAATTACCAGAAGGTCCAGCTGCCTGAATGTGACTTTCTTATCATTACTTATACCTTTTCTGAGGGTTTTAGATTGATTCTCACTATCTTTACACATATAAGTTAATTTAGCATGCCTTAGGTATGAAGAGTTGTCAGTTATGTGATAGCAATGAATAAATTATCTAAGATTCAGATTTGCATATTCTAGTTTTGAAGAATACATAATTCAAAATTATAAAACTTATCTTTACGAAGTGCTTTGTAAAGTTGTAGATATAATGTAAACTTTAATTCAAAGCAATAATGAAACTAACTTAAATTATTATGTCAAAAAGTGTCATATAAATTAAATAATTTAAATGCAATTCCTGATTTTACCTAATCAACTTTGACATAAAATCTTTCAAAAAAAAATTTGATCAGAGACTCACTCATACCCAAACTTGTCAGCATACTACAGATTTTGTTATTTACTCATTGTAAGCTGTGCTCAATAAAAATAAATGTTCTTATTTAAGTGAAGCAGTAATTTATGATGGAAATAGCTTGAGTTTATAGCCCAATGAGTTTTTATCATAACTCTTTAACAGACTCACTAAGACATTGGGTCAGTTTCTTTAATAGTCCTGGATCTATTTTCTGTATCTGTCAACTGGGGACAATGTTATCTCCTTTGCAATGTTATGTTAAATATTAAATAGGTGAGATATACAAAATATATTATCACAAGTACAGTGCTTTCCACACTGTAGGCAAATCAGTTCCTAAAATCTCATAATTTCTTAATCCTAATTTACATAAAATTAATTTAACATGATATTCTCATTCAAATTAAACTGTTTCTTTTTTCTGGAGGTATTTCCATTATCACAGTTAGTATTTCATTTGTGGCATTATTTCTTCATGGTTTTATAAAATGACAACTGAAGCTGTAGTGAGTGCTGAAAAATCCCTTAAATGCCCAATTTTTTTCTCCTTAAAAGAGGAAATATACCAGCTATAAATCAACATTAATTAAGAAATTAATTAAAATATATTTTGTTTTAGAGATATGGTGTGGTCAAAATTCGATTATAAGAAAATAAATGAGAACTGATTATAATTACATAAAATATAAACAGAAAATTGAAATGCTGAACTCAGAAATAGTGGAAATGTGAAATCATTTGTAATAGGTATTATTATTTTTTTTTTAACTTCATCCCTAGTATGTTCATGAATAAGTCATTCTGGCCAGAAAATATGTTAGATCTTCTAGTTTCTAGGAAGGTTATAACTCATTCTATTTGTAAAGCCTTCACAAGTATAAAGTCAAATTTTAACAATGCATAAATTTTTATTAAGCCATAAACACCAGAATACATCAAAGTAGAGAGAGTATAACTTGCTGCAAAGAAGCAGCTTGTCATGAGATCAGCCAGCAACCAGGAAACACTTCCATGAATATATAAGGAAACACAGGGCAGTCAGCTAGATTTTATTCAGAGATAATACAGCACTGAAAAATGACCAACTGAAAATTCAAAACTTAGGGAAGATCTTTACAATATCCTCTAAGCTTGGTTTTGCAAACAGTTGTTTGCACTGTAATTCCCTTTAATTTAACACACAAAATTCCATTATCCAGATTTGTGTGTCAAACATCTAAAGGTCAGGAACTGCCATTCTCAAAAGAGGAAATCTAGCTGGAAAAACAGGAAACATTTAAGGAACCATGCAAGGCAATTAAGTACTAAAGTGTAAGGTGCTAATTCAAGTCAGAGGTCTAGGACAAAGGGCAGATCACTGTTGGTTGCTCTTGTTTTGTTTGTTCTTCAGAATACCATAGTGCAGTGATATTTGAAGATATCTTTTTGAGATTGATTAATATAAAAAATAATTTCATCAGTAACAAGAAGGGAAAAAAGGCATTTCTATGAAAAAGTAGTTTGTGCAAAGACTCCGTTTTACACATAAAGTCACACTGTAGTGTACTGGCAAAACATATTATCTCATATGAACAGTGAAGCACAAAGTCTAGAAGCCAGATGGAAAATAGGGAAAAGTAATGAACAATTTTTAAAAATTATATATATACATACATACATACATATATATAATTACCCCTTAAATATATTAAAAAACATTAAAAACCAGTAACAGTTGTGGCATTCTTTTTAAAAATTAACAAACTAAAAATTAACAAATGAAAAATGATCTGTCAGTGGCTTAGTTTGTTAATTAAATGTTAGCAGTTATTTAAAAAATTTAATAATTTACATTTTCTCCAGCACTTGCCATTTTTAGAAATTTTTCATTTTGTTCTATTAATAGGGATAAAATTATATCTCATTTTGCTCTGTGTTAGAATTTCTTTGGTTGTGTTTGAAGTTAAGTATTTCTTATGTTTATTAGCCATATGATTTTTCTCCTTAGTGAAATAACTTTGTCTTTTTTCTATTTTTATTGTCTTTTCCTTATTGATTTATAAGCATTTATTATCTCTTAGGACACTAAAACTTTATAGGTTATACATGTTGAAAAGATCCTCCCCCACTTTAAGTAGTGCTACCCCTGCTCTCTTTAAGGTTTCTCAGCGGAAACCTTAAAGGAGATTTTTTTGTAAATTACTAGCTTTTTTAGTCTTGCTGTTTTAAAGATTCTCTTTGTCTTTGATTTTTGGCACTCTTTATTATATGTCTTTGGGAGGATATCTTTAAGTTCATTTTGTTTGGTTACCTATGAGCATCATGATCATGGATATCTAAATATCTCCCAAGATCTGGGAAGTTCTCGTTCATTATTTCTTTAAATAAGCTTTCTGCTCTCTTCTTCTTTTCTTTTCCTATTGAATTCCAATAATGTGAAAATAGGTTTTTTGATGGTATCCCATAGGTTACGTATGTTTTCTTCATTTTCTTATTTCTCTTTTCTTTGTTTTTCTCTGACTTAATAATTTCAGAGTACCCGTGTTCTAGCTCACACATGCTGTCTTCTGTCTGATCTGCTCTTCCATTAATGTTCTCTCCATTGCATCTTTTTTCATTTCATTTACATGCTACCCTTTTCCTCACAAGAGAAATCACAGGTCAAGACAATCTCTTTTTTCCCTAAATTGTGCCAGGTTGGAGAGGAGTGAGTGGGTAAAATCAAGCTGTTCCTTTTACCTACACTCCTGTGTTCAGATGTATACTTTTTGTTCCAACGTTGTACAGAAAATTCTTTGTAAACCTGGACTTTCCCAAAGGCTCTTTTATCCATTGGTAATTGTCTAAAACAGTGTATTCCAGGCACTCCCAGACTACAGCTAGGATGAACTAATGCTGGTTCACAGGCCACTGCAGAATTCACAGCCTGGACCACAATCTGTCTGCTATTATTTGATGTACACGTGGGCGAGGCTCCTTCTTGGTTCTTTGCTGAATGGTGCTGGGTCTCACAGTTCCTCCAAAGGCACTGTTGTTTATGGATAAGTGGCTAAAGTTTTTGTTATAGTGGGGGGACAAAACTGAGGCCAAGGGATGTCCTATGCTGCCATGATGCTGACCCTCACTCTTAATATTTTTCTTTTGACAATTGAGTGCTATGGCTGGATAAAATGCAGGATACACAGTTATATTTGATCTCAGATAAACAACAGTTAGCCTTTTAGTATAATTACGCTCAAAATATTCCTTGGTACTTTAGTACATACCTATAGTAAAGGGTATCTAAAATCCAAGCTTAACTCGATGTTCTCTTTTTGCCTACTGCGAATGTCGACCCTATATATAAGTTCTTACTCCATTTCTCTCTCTCTCCTCTCTCTCTGTACATCTGTGTGATGTAAGGTAGAGTTCCACTTTCATTTTTTCCCCTTCCTATACTATTTTCTCATGCTTTATTTGCCAGCAGTTCTCTATTCATGCTTATCTGCTATGCTGAATTCTTACTGTATTTAATTTAAGAATACAGAGGTAAGTTGTCTAAGCTAGTAAGGAAGTGTTACCACTCTCAACACTTGTCTTAATATTTGTGTCCAAATTACAGTTTCAACTCTTTACATTGTGGCAGGAAAAAAGAAAAGAAAGAGGCATAAGTTCATATTAATTTAAAGAACTTGCATTGGAAGTGAAACACATCATTTCTATTGACATATGCTGTCCAGAACTTAATCATATGGTTACACCTATTGAAAGAATGCTGCAAAACGTGTAGGTGCACAGCCATTCCTTATTCAACTCAATCATACAGAAGAAGGGAAACATGGCCTTTGGAGAAAGTTAGCAATCTCAGTTACATTATTATTTATCAAGTATCTTCTGTGACACCAGGAACCACCTGCAAGCCCATATTGCAGCATGAAAACTATTAGCCAGGATTCAAGAAATATATTCTTTTTCTTTCTCTCTTTTTTAAAAAAATATGTCTTTATTGATTTCAGAGAGAGGAAGGGAGAGAGAGAGATAGAAACATCAATGATGAGAAAGTCACTGATCGGCTGCCTCCTGCATGCTCCCTACTGCGGATTGAGCCCGAAACCCAGGCATGTGCCCTGACTGGAATCGAATCTTGATCTCCTGGATCCTAGGTTAGTGCTCAACTGCTGAACCACACCGGCAAGGCAAGAAATACATTCTTGTGTTATCATGGCATTCACACCTTATAACCTTCAGAAAAATGATCATTTTATCAACACTTTTATCTGAAAGTTAATTGAGGTCAAAAGAAGTACTTATCTCCTGGTACTTGAAACCATACAAGCATGATTCTGCCTAGTACTTTTACCTAAAACATTTTCTTAATAATGTTTCCAGATCAGACACACTCCAATGCCAGCTGATAATTAGATTTCTAAATACTTTCATTCCATCTCTTGCTGAGCTCTATCAGTCTATCTTAACAATGTAAATTATTCGCAAAGCTTGTGTACCTAATCTCATTATACAAAAAACCTGTATTATTGAGGCAGCTAAAAACTTAGATGTCTATAAAAGCTCTCTCATAAGGTTTCAAACAAAAGAGAACCCAGGGGTAACCCTATTTAATTGTATTAATTTTATTGTCAAAATTACTCTTGGTAATCAGAGGTTTTCCCTCTGTGATTAAATTTATCAACAGATAGGGGCTTAAAGAGCACACTCGAATTATTCCTTCCCAACTCCTAAATCTTAGGCTTACATACTCAAAATTAACATATTTTAGTTAGCTATCATTTATAGTTTTTAAAACTATATTTAGGACTTTACTTGAAATTAACTGACATCATAAAATCAGCTATTTATCTGATGCTTTTATTTGAACTATAAAATGAGATCTTTCAGGTTCCAAGAACTAATAACTAATAAAAATTTTTTATGATACGCTTTTTCAGTCATTCAACATACAGTTATTATGTTTGTAGTTGAAGCACAAAACTTGCATAAGAATATATTACCCACACTCTGGCATAACCATAACTTACAATTTAAGTTTGGAGAGGCACAAAATAAATTCACATTACAATAATTAAAATATATTAGTAGACATTATGGGGTCAAACTAGCAATGACCTGTGCACTTCTTTTTAATACTATCAGAGATACCAGTCCCTTGTCAGTCCCACACTTTATTCAGTTATCAGTATCAGGCCTCTGGTGCCCTCTGTGGCCTTGTTGCTTAAAACATATTACTACTCTCATTTTGCCTCTACTGCCTAAGTCCTATGTTTTACCAGGATATTTTAGTGCCAGAGGAGGGTGTTAAATGTCATTCTCTGTGAATTTTACTCTATTAACTTGATTTCAAATTGTCATCACCTCCTTATGACTACTTGGACTTTTGCCTCTGCTTCCATTTATGAGCCTATACTATATACTATATTCATTGTACAACAGGCATAGTTATATATATGTGTGTGTATGTGTGTGTATGTGTGTGTGTGTGTATTTAACTATTTTTTAAATTGATTCTAGAGACAGAGATAGAAAGAGGGGGGGGGGAGAGAGAGAGAGAGAGAGATATCAATCAGGTTCCCCCCCACATGAACTCTGACAGGGGTTCATACCTGCAACCTGGGTATGTGCCCTGAGAGGGAATCAAACCTTTTGGTGTATGGGGCTGACACTCCAGCCAACTGAGCCACACCACCCAGGGCCATAGTTATATTTTTAAGACATAAATCGGACCATGCTTAATACCTGTGGCTTTTCATGGATCTTAGATAAACATGCAAATTCTTTAAAATGGATTGCATGTTCCCACATGACCTCACTCTTGCTTACCACTCTAATTCTACTGCATTACATTCTTTATGAACTACATTCCAAGTGCATAGGCCTCCTTTTCTATTCTTTAAACTTAACACACACCCCCCCACACACCCTCCCCAGCAAACACTATATATTTTACTGGAATGTCTTCCAGCTTGCAAATGCTACCTTATTAGTATCCTTCACATATTTTAATTAAAATTTTATATCTTCAAACTACTTTATCTAAAGTCAGGCCATTTTTGACATCTGTATTTTGTCTCATTCCCCTATTTATTCTGTTCACTAAATTTTGTATAATTGTCCTTTTTTATTAACATGTCTATATGTATTTCTTCTTCAGAGTGTAGGATCCTTGAAGGCAGGGCCCCTGAACCTCTTATTTATTACTGTATCCCCAGATCCTATTTTATTGCTTGGTACATAGTAGCTAATCAATATATATTTAATTAACTAATCTTTTTATTTTTATTTTTAATGTTGATGAAATAACCTGGTTGAACAAGGGACTATAATTGGTCTCAGTAGGCATTTATTTCATCACACCTTCATTCAACAAACATTTATTAAACACTAAGTCCAACAACTATTTAGTTTCTAAATGCACACAAGTTAAAATAGCCTAGTCCCTGACTTCACGAGTTTTGTTTAGCAAAAATTACAATACAGTGTGATAAGTATTCAATTGTGGAAATCTCAAGAGAGCACAGCAGAGGGTCATTTAAGAAGCATGCTTGAGAGTGTCCTTACCTTGGGTGGCCTCCGGAGCCCCGTTTTGAATATGACAAAGTCCTTCATTCCTTTTCTCTTCAGCTCTGCTATATTTCTTCTTTATTGAATTTATGCAATATTTCATAATAAAGGGAATTGACACTCTTACATTTTAAGAGGACATTATATATATGTATATATATTTACTATAAGATGACAATTGAGTCAAGGGAAGGGAATAGATGAGATCACTTAAAAAGTGTTATAATTTTTAAATGATTTTGTACTTGTTTTATTAAGTATGTACAGGTTCCCCAAAGGAAACAGAGTCTGGGTAGTTTCTAAACCAACCAGCTTCATGAATAGAAAAGGAACACCTATACCTAAGTGTGCTATGACGAGAGTGTGTCCTTACAGAACCTCAGTTGAGAACTAGAGAATAATACCTACCAAGAAGAATTATTGTATTAAATGAAAAAAATATAATTAACATAGAAACTGGCATATAGGAAGCTCACAAGGGAATATGTTTCGTATTTTAATTTCCAAGTAATATCCTCGCACCATTTTAAATGCTGATTCCAGAACTTATAATAAACATTCCAAAATTTTCTAATGCCCATTAAATGAAGTGCAAACTTTACAGATAAACAATAAAAACCCCTCACAATATGGACAGAGATATCTTTTCCAGTTTCTTAAATTTTAAAAATATGTTCCCAGTCACTGTATAATTTTGGCTTGTGCCAGGCCTTTCTTACACTAAAGTGTACTTTCTATTTTTGCCTGAAAAAATTCCACTTAATCCTTTGCAGCAGCATTCTGGAACTTTATTACTACAAAGATATATCACATCTTCCAAATCTCTTTGCCTCACCTGTCATTGTAACTATTTCCTCTGATTTTCTGTTAGGTTTGTCACCCAAATAGTCTAAACTAATTGAGAGCAGGAAATCATTTCTAATATTTCATTTATTTATCTGCAGCACATAGCAGAGCACCAGTTACAGAGATGAACTAGAACCACTGTGCCTGGTATCAGGGAGCAGGTGAATCCTTGAGGTTCTTTCCAGCTCCCTGATACCAGCCACTGAGGTTCTAATTCAGTGGGTTTGTTGTGAAGGTCCAACACCTGCGTTTTGTTTAATGTCAAAAGGTGATGCCGATGCACACTCCTAGTTGTGAAATTCTGATCTCCTTGGCCACCTCCCTCCCATTCTTCTTATAAATGCAACTGACACCCTCAAAAGGTAACTTTTCCCAGGTCACAGGAGTATTTGATGACAGAAGGAGGAGAGAAATGTCAGCTGTTCTGTGACATTTTACAGTGATGTTTCTTTCCCGTTTACTGATACTGACTTTAAAGTAAAGGAAAAGAGCAGCACTCTGATTTTTCCTATTTCTTCCTTATGCTGCTACTTTATTTTTCCATAGGCAATATCATTTTTAAAAACGGCAGCATTAACGTTCTGAGGGTGTCAAAATTATCAGGCAGTCACAGTGGCTCTATGGCAAAAGTTTATTTTCGAGATAATGTTGCTGATCAAACCTGAAAAACCATCAGAATTTTTTCCATTGGGATATGGGGCTCTAATAGCATTTCCTCAATCCCAATGCAAATGAAAATATGGAACCAAGCAAACTAACCTCATTCTTGCTCAGATATAACATGTCTCCTAAATAGGTATTCGACCCATGGGAAAAAGAAGACATCATTTTAAAATCCATAGTGTCATTGGAATGAGTCCAATCTCATTAGATGTTGCCACCTTTGATAAATTTTCTTCATTTTCTAAAATTATTGAATATATAAATTATTCCATACCCATTTTAGCAGAATTGGGGTAATATCTGCTTAATTAATAATGATTATAGTACATTTAAAATACAGACTTTGTAATTTGAAAAACAAAATTTTTTGAACTGTTTCTTTTTATTTTGAAATGGCAAATCATAAGAAATAAGTAATTCTACCCATACTTTCTTTAATTCCCTGATAGTGAATATTGTCTTTGTAATTTTGGAAGAATCAGGCATCTACAAACTTGATCTTGGTACCTCTAGAGGTACCTTAAAGGCAGAGACAGGAACTAGTTTAATGCACAGACTCAACATTTTTATGGAATGTTTTCTATAAAGTGAACAATATCTGGAAGGAGACACCAGTTGCAAATGAAAAATTTGCAACAAGATATTTATAAGCCTTCATGTTTAAAGTTAAAATTCACCATGGATTCTTTAATAATTTTTATCCAAAAATAGAAGTAAGCATCAATTTCATTATTACTCAATTATTATTAAACATGGGGCAATCAATGACTTAAACCAAGCTGGGCTAATTGAGAGTAAATTATCATCATTCTCTGTGTGAATATTTCTCATAAGTTACTTCTGAAGTCTAAAGGATTATTATGCATTTATTCTAATAAATTATGGCTCCATGGTAAACTGGATGAGATTTTAATATTTTAGCATTCATGAAGTTGTGAAGGCTTAGAGCCAGCATAATGATCAGCAAGCCTACTTGGTCCTCTAATGAGAATAATTCTGGTATAGTTAATAGCCATCATTATCATAAATTTATATAAATTCAGATTAACCTATAGAATTGAAGTTAATATTCTAATTTTGCATATTTTAGCTTCGAATTAAGGGATATCAATTTAGTTTTTACTCATAATACTTAATATAAGAATTCTAACGTGTAATGTGAGTAAATATTTTATTTTGTACTTATACCATTAAAAGCTAATTTACATAAAGTTATAGAAGCTTACCTGAACTGTTCTTTAGTCTGTGTCATTATTCATATTTTCATTTTTGTAGCCAGTGGTAAATATATATTGTGCTGAATGACTGAAGTATCTGGGGAGAAGGCAGCTTCTGTAACAGTAGACAGGCTTCACGAGGATGGAATAGAACTCTAAGTGAAAACCAGGGTATTCCTCTCCAGAAGGAAGAGGAATTAGATAGCTGACATCCTAAACTACAAATATCTATGACATAATAGAAGAGAAAAGTACCGAAAAAATAGTAGGGAAATCAAGTCGGGTCAGAAACAAGTTTCCCGGAATCATCTGGGAAAGTGAACCAACCTAGTTTTGTCTACTAATAAACTGCAGATAGCTCATTCCATAAGTGAGCCGAGTTCTTCCCTAGTCTTTCATTATTTTTGTGTGTCTTTATTTTTATTGTTGACACTACTACAGATGTCTCCCCCCCCCCCCCCAGCTCTCGCCCCCGTTTCCCTCTGGTCATCAGCAGACTATTGTCTGTGTCCATGGGTTGTACGTACATATTCTTTGACCAATCCCTTCACCTTTTCTGGTATTTTATTGGTTAAATGAGACATATGTAAATTTGGGAAGGGGATTCAACTGTTATTTTCACTGGCCATTGTCATGGTCTTATTGTCTCAGTATATAAGCATCTGTCTATTGATATGCTGGCTTTTATATTAAGGGATCTGATGATTCTTGATGATATTGTTCTGAGGAAAGAGATTTCTAAACCAACTTAATTCTGCAAGCTTGGGCCAAAATTAAAATGTTTCCAACCCCTAACAGTCCACTTTTAATTTCTAATGAATACCAAGATCGCCCTGACATTTTTTGTTATGGATACCCAGATTTTAAAGTTATAACACTGTATATACATTCTCCATCGACTTAAAGAGACAGTGCTCAAATTAGGCTCCAAAGACTATGCTCTTCTTTTAAATAACTACATCTAATACATCTTAGCTACAATCTAGTAGAAACAACTTGACATGGAAAAGACTCTCCTTAAGCAGACAGTAGCTGTTCACTTCATTCCCATGAGGCCCCTGGAAATAAAAAAAGAATAATAAATATTTTAGAAGAGAAATCAGACAAAAATATGTAGAAATGAAAAAGATTTGGGTCTTTTTATTCTTTCACCTCAAATGTATACATTTTCCCCTCTTACAATAAAACCAGCCCAATTGTTTTAAACACTGCAGATAGTTGTCTGCTTCTATGTGACAACAAAAACTAATAACTATTCTGTGTGTTTCCATTGAGTATAGTAATTATTTAACTACATGACAACTTCCTGCCAGAACTTGAAGAATAAAGGGGCCCAGAAATGGCAGGGAGTTTATAAATAGAACATCTTGTCCATTCTTCCTGGTGTGCATCTGCCTTTTGTCTTTACTATACTAGATTGTATTTCAAAATAATTATAAAATATAGAACATATCTAGTAGAAATTTCTACAAAAAGGTTGCTAAAATCCCAAATCAGATAACATTTGGATTCCATGACTTTTTATATACGTTCTGATTCATTAACTCCTCCCGCTTCGTTCTCATTAATATGATCTGGAATACTCAGATTTTGTTTGTTTTTTTCTTTCTTATTGAAGCAAGGATAAAATGAAGAATTGTTTGCCATCTATTCTGCAAGTCATTCATTTATTTATTTAACAGCTGTTTATTAATCACCCAGCTATTTGGTAGACATTACAAAACCAGTGGATGAAGCAGATAGACATTGTTTTGTTTGCTGAGAGAAAGCTTAGTTTAAAAGGGAATTATTTATAATTATTTTTGCAAGTATTTGTTTTAAAATGTTATACATAATGTTACACATTGTATGTGCTTATCATATATAGTATTATATAGGTATGTATATGGATATAAACATTAGGCTCACAATAGTGAGATCTCAATAGTGCATTGGCGTTACCTTTCTAAAGAGAAACGGAAGGAGTGTGTTCCCCACAGACTGACGGTCATTAGACCATTAGACTGGAAGGCTTGCTGCTGTCAAAGATCTTGGTGATGGCCAATGTCGGGCGGCACAGAAAAAGCGAAGAATATCTCAGGCTGGGGGGGGCAGCAATGGCTATAGAGGATAAGGCTTTGTGGACTACGAAAAGCATTTAACATGTTATTCTAACAGGAAAAAGTAATTAGAGTTTTAAGAATGGTAACACGATAAGCTTTGGATTGTAAATATAGTCATTTTGAACAAAGTGCTATCGATTTCTTGGAAACAGACACGCAGCAATAGAAGAGGAGGCAGTTGAAGTACCTAACAGAAGAGATGTTGGTGGCGGGGGCTGTGGGCTAGACAGTAAAGCTGAAGAGCACGTTGGAAGATTTGGAATATAAATAGGATATAGAATGAATGCAATTTAGTGATTCTTTATGTAATGCTCCCAAAAACCCAATGTGACAAATAAGAGGGCTTATATACTTTTTCTGAATTCATTCAGCATGTCTTAGAGAAATGATTAAAACCCACGTACTCGAGTTCAAAGCCCAAAGGAGTGCATGTCTGTGTGTGCGCACTAAATGTGGCAGGAGGATCCAGAAAATGAGACGCGAAAAGTGCATATTGGATTTAGCACCACAGAAGTTTTTGACCTTTGAGAATGTTATTTTGTTTGTAAATATGAATTCTAGTTTAGTACTCTACCAGCTATGTGATCTAAGGAGTATAATTTAATGACTTTGCTTTTCATCTGTAAAATGGTGTGATATTAATGCCTACCTCATTGGGAATTTGGAATTAAGTGAGTTAGTAATTTTCTATCTGGCATACACTGTGTGTTCAGTATGTGTTGCTGCAATGATGGTAATGATGCCGATGATGGTGAATGACAAGCTAAATTTTCCAGGTTTGATGAGTCAGAGGGAAGTGAATAAGTGGAAATTGTAAGTATAGATAATTCTTTTGAGGAGTCCATCTTTGAAGTGATACATAAGATTAGGCTCTGCAGTAAAGAATTTGACCTTCCCCAGAGAGAGACCTGGTATTTGCCCTCATCTCCTTGGAAGTAGCCTTTATTTGCCTGGGAATTTTAGAGAAGCTATATAATAACAATGTGATTTAGGGTGAGGTTTGACCACACCAGCAGTCTTAGGGTGAGGCTGGCCATGTCAGAAAACTCAACCATGATTTAGGGTGAGGACTTTGAATCAGATATTATCATTTTATCTGAATTTAAAAATGTGGGCAATCGGTCAATCATGCATACGTACTGAGGCCCCAATAAAAACTCTGAATACTGCCTATGGTATGAGCTTCCTGTGGTTGACAGTATTCCGTGCATATTGTCACACATCAATTCCAAGAGGGTATTACGTACTGAGGAAATGAAAGCTTTGGAACTGAGTGTGATTTTAGGCATCCCCCCTACCCTCCTGCCGAATTTGCAGTTGGTTAAAAGTCAGGGTGGTATTTTGTGGACACTTCCCTTTGACCTTGTAATCGTGCCCTAACTCCTTGAAGTCGGTGTCTGAAGCCTGGAGCAGACTTGGCAGTCTAGATGAATGTGCCTTCGAACCATGCAGTTTGGCTAACTTGACGTAGGCTCTGTCTGAGGGAATTTTGTAGTTTAGGAATGTGCTTTAATTATGTTAATGAAAATACTTTGTAATAGTTATTTAAAATGTAATTCACTACAGAAAAAAAAAAGAAAAGAAAAAGAAAAAATAAGCCCCAAACTAACTACTGAGGGGAAATGGTTGTAAAATGTGGCATACCTATTTTCAGGAATTCTATTAATATTTCTATCAATTTATTTATAACTATATAAATTAATAGTGAGAGATTTTTTATCTAGATCATGTAGACATGTAGTGTAGGATTATAATATATTAAGTTAATATTATTGTCTTGGATTTCAAGGAAGAAAAGTAAACAGAGAACCAAAATAATTGGTGCATTGCAAATACTTTATTAGAAGTTATATTTTTTATTTTAAAAACCTCACTAAATTTAGGGGAAATTATAAGAACAATTAAGGAATGGAGTATTTTATAAACTAATGTTTTAATATAGTTGGCATTGATGGATATTCTACTTTGAAAGAAAAAGGAATTTGCACACAGTCCTCTCCAAAACCCACTCTTACATCTTGATTATGTGTGCTTATATTATTTCCATTTTATAAGTATTCTATTGTACAACAACGGTTCTCTAAATTGCTAAACTCAGTTCCAAGTCTGAGGTTTTGCCTCTTGAGATCATTCATTGTCAACAGCTTTCTCATTTCTGAATTTCCTATTTTGTTTCACTTCTTGGTTGGCTAGACTTAATGATTTTTTTCAACAGTGTCTAATATGCAAAACTTTAAGAGAATGTCTTCTTAGTCACTTGATTCACAACTTGCCAGTATACTAATCTTGGATCATTATTTATTTCTCCACAGTTTTGGTGATGAATTTTTCATCTAAGCTTGAATATTGTTGGGCTGAATATGAGACCAGTCTTATTTTCTCCTCTTATGTAGAAAGCCTTTTGATAAACAAACAAATATTTTTTAAAAGATGATTTACTTGCTCCAAACTGAACAATTTTAGGTGTTTTCCAGGCTCTAAAACATGGAGTTGAACTCAGTAATCTTAGTTTATCTCTAGCTACCAATTTTCAGAATCTCAAATATCAGAATTACAGTAAAACAAATCTTTTAAAAGAATTAAAAATTTATTTATAATACAAATTAGATATAACCATTGCAAAGAGGACAGGAGTTGTTGTTTTTCCACTGTGTCGGCAATCTGATATATAGTTTGCAATTTCTGGACTAAAGTGTGTGTCAGCCAGAGTGTTGTCCACCAACTAAAGGTCTCAAAGCTGGGGGACAATTTGCATGGGAAAATGACCTACAGAAAATTTGAAAACCTGAACTGCTTATACTTTAGTTTCCTTTCAAACAGCCTAATAATATCAATTACTCCAAATAACCGTATAGTCATTATCTCTCAGAAGAAAAGCTGTGAAAGAATGACAGTTATGGGCAATAAGACAAAATCCAAACAAAAGCATGGAGACACTGCTTAGCCTCCCTGTATAAACAGCAATCAGTCTCTAGGTGTCTTAACTTTGATTTCCAGCTCTATTAGTAAATATCCATGCTAATTTAGGTCACTTAATCTTATCTCTACAGCGCAGTTTCTTATCTACAACACAACAGATTCAGCATTTTTTGAAGAATTCTGCCGGTACTCAAGGGTTTTGCTGAATTGTTCTGAGTGATGGGGTGGGGAAAAGTGAGTAGAATGAAACCAATGGACTAGAGACTCAATAAGCCTTTCCACTCTTATCTCTTTTGCAGCTTGATTTCTGCATATTATTATATGTGAAAGAGAAAATAAGGTGTGATAATAAAAGTTAAATACAAAATTCATTTTAACTTTATAATTTAATTATATAAGTTTTTCCTTGCAATATGTAATACAGTTTTGACAGAGTGAAGATATAGAATACATAGCTCTTTATTTTTAAGTGACCAGTCATCCACAATAAATTTTATTTTACATGCTCCATGCTTTTTACTTTTAGTAATCACAAATTCATTCTTCTTCTTTAACATGTGACATCTTTAGGAAATATCATGACTTACTTAGATTTCCCTTAGTGGAGTAGCTGTCTCAATGAGATTTTCAGCCCCATATGCGCATGGCATGGTATTCAGTGAATGGGCATAATTGGTGGAAATATTGAGATTAGACACTGATTCAAGAAGTAAGATGGAGAAAAATCATGTATTCATGTCCAATTGGTACAAAAATTGATATAAAGCAAATAAAAAGAATCAACAATACACTTATGAACCGCAAGTTGAACTGATTGTTACATGGGTAAAAGGTAGGCTGAAAAATCTTGTACTGACTCCCTTGCTTCCCAGTTGCCACTTCTTGCTTTTATGTCCTGAAGGACCTAGAGGATGGAAAATTAAACTTCATTAGTTCAAATTAAGAATATGAAAGCTAATTAGATTACCACAATATAACCAGTAGTTATAACAGAAATGCTTCAATGCTTCATAACTGAAAAGTTATTCATTTGTTTTTGAGGAAACTTAAGATTACAGAAAAGCTCTTCTCGAGTTGTGAATGATTACAATGATGGCTCTAACTTCTCAGCCTTCTTGTAACCTTTTTTTTTTCTTTTAATTTTTTTAAATTTTATTATATATATATATAAAATATATGTACAATTTTTTATTGTTCCAATTATTACAGATGTCCCCTTTTTTCCCCCATTGACCCCTCCCACCCCTCCCACACTCCTCTCCCCAGGCCTTCCCCACGCTGCTGTTTGCGTCCATGGGTTATGCATTACCTTGTAACCTCTTACTGTTTTACCACTGAGATCAGAGTGACCTGCCCCATCATTTGGCACTGGGTTCAGCCATGCGATTTGATCTTTCCAATGCTCTATTAGCTTGGGCACTGAGTTTTGCTGTCTTAAACCTTTGCCATCTTTATGAGAACATGCCTAGACTAATCTGCTGAAAGATGAAAGACACTTGGAGCACAACCAAATCACAGAAGCGGTCCCAGACAAGACTAACCTAAATTAGCCAACATTTGGCTGTTGTGTCTGAGCCTACAACATAAGAGACCACAATATGTGAGTGAACACAGCCAAGAGCAGAAACACTAACCAGCTGATCACAACCTAAATTGCAAACATTCAGACAAGTGAGATAAACAAATGCTGAATATGCTAAGCCACTTATTTTTGGGTAATAGATAATTGGTACAGAATTCCTAATGTTTAATTACAAATCTATGCATAAAGCGAGATTTATTTATTTTCTAATATCTTGCATCTATTTATCTCAGGATCTGATTATAATACTTGCTGTAGAACTTAGAGCAAGATTATGATTTAAAACTTGAAATCATATTTCCTTGAAATAAAAGACACTCAAATTCAATACTTAACAGTATTCCTTGTATTGATTCCAAAGGAAATTTATCTTTTAAAGCCATCTATTATGTGACTATGGTAATGGAGAAAAAAAGAGTCTAGGAATCTAGGAATGTTACTCAGTACTAATACTAAATTTTATATGAATTAAAAATATATATATTTTAAAGTCAACAAGATAATAGACTAATAATTGTCAGATCTTACTCCCCCATAAACAACTACAGAGAGAGGGGGAGGGGAGGGAGGGAGAGAGAATGAATAGCAAGTGCTGACGGAGATGAGAAAATGAAATTCTTGTGGATTGCTTGTGGGAATCTAAAATAGTGCAGCTACTGTGGAAAACAGTATGGCAATTACTCAAAAAATTCAATGTAAAATTGCCATATGGTCTAGCGCTTCCATTTCCAGAAATGTACCCAAGATTAAAGGATGGACTCAAACAGATATTAGTAAACCTATGCTCAGAGCAGCATTATTCACAATAGCCAATGAGGAAGGTAACCCAGGCGCCCATTCGCTCATTGGCTGATCAATGGATAAACAAAATGTGATCTATATTTATATCTCTTTATATATCTATATCTATATCTATCTATATATCTACATCTACATCTATATCACTATATCATCTATATCTATATCATGTATATCATCATCTATCTATATACATATATATAGAGATTTATGGATATATAAACAAAATATTATTCAGCCTTAAAAAGGAATAAATTCTGACACATGCTACAACATGGAGGAATCTTGAAGAAACTTTTCAAATGATATAAGCCAGACACAAAAGGACAAATATTGCCTAGTTCCACTTACATGAGTACCTAGAATAGTCAGATTTATAGAGACAGAAAGTAGAATGGTGTCTGCCAGGGTTGGGGGTCATGGAGAGGTATTGGTTAATGGGGACACAATTTCACTTAGGAATGATGGAGAAAGTTCTGGGGATGGATGGTGGTGATGGTTGCGAAACAAAGTAAATGTACTAAATGCTATTGAACTATATACAAAAATGGGTAAAATGGTAAATATATATTTATATTTTCACTGGTCCATAGTTATTCCATTTATGAAATATATGCAATAAAATTTATTTCTAATTACAAATTTACTGAGGATCATATGAAATGAGTATGTGGACATGAGTATGTAAACATGACATTTTAAAATAAATTATACAAATGCAAGTAATTTTCATATAATTACATAATAGTCTCAGTAAAAAATAATGTATTTAGAAAATGTTAACATCTCTCATAAAGCTCAGAAAATAGTATGTGTATTTGAAGTGCTAAATCTACCCAGAATTTGGTTATATGAGAACTTGTTTCTAATTCTTCCTCTGAATATTTTCACAACTTTATTTCTGATTTACTAGTGTCATGAACTCTTTTCTTTTTGTTTTCTCACATCCAGTTGATTAAATCAGCATAGGAATGGAAAAAGCAACAAAAAACAACACATCATTGATTAGGGAAAATTTTTTTTAAATGATTGACATTTTTATTTTCATTTATTTTATTTTTTTAATATATCTTTATTGATTTCAGAGAGAGGAAGAGAGAGAGAAACTCAGTGATGAGTCATTGATTGGCTGCCTCCTGCACACCCCCTGCTGGGGATCCAGCCCGAAACCCGGGAATCGAACTGCAATCTCCTGGATCCTAGGTCGATGCTCAACCGCTGAGCCATGCCCAGCTGGGCTTTATTTCTTTTTCCTTTTTTCGTCCGTTTGCAGAACACATTTCTGAATACATAAGAATGAAAAAGAAGGGATACACAATATTTTGCTTCTCTCCCGCTCCCTCATTTTCTCACTTCCCCTACTCTGTGAATGTGTGTGGTGTGTGTGTGTGTGATATGTGTGTGTTCTTTTATTTAGAATTTAAACTACTAAATATGTTATAATGTTTATGTTAATGGACAGCCATTATATTTTTTAAACCCAGTCAGGGATAGTAAGAACAGTAATCTCATTCTTACGTATTATGATTTCACTTTTCCCCCTGAAATATTGCCATAGGTGCCTATTGAGACATAAAGCTTCAAGGAATATATATATTGAGCCAAACATTCCCTGTAACTGCTTTCTTTTTTCAGGTTAGCTAGTTATTGCTCCAGCGTGCTGAATGGCTCTCTGGAGTACCAAAAATCGAAAGGAGCAGCTAAAAGTATGTAACTTAAGCTCAGCCAGCAGTCAGACACTGAGAGAATCTGACTCCTTGTGCGTGCTTGCGTGTGCGCACACACACACACACACACACACACACACACAAATCCACACAGGAAATAACTTTCTGTTAGATAAACAAGATTGATTATAATATATAACTGTTTTAATCTCACTCCTAAAAGACTTAAGAGACTATAAAAATATATTCAATACCCAAATAATTTATTTATGTCATTGAATTAGGTATGACCAAAAAAAGCTAGTGATAAGAGAAATGTGATAAAGACAAGAGTTAGACGAATTCAAAAAATACATAGACAAAGGTATAAATAACTACTTCTAAAATATAGAGTATAGAACTGGAAGCAAGTCTGTATTGTTGAATTATAGGCTGCAGGAGGCAGGTTCCTGGACAGATGTTAAGGATTTTGGCTTTATTCTAATTACAACATGACAATATTGATAAAATTCGCATAAGAGTGATAAAATTAGATTTAAGTTAAAAATTGCTTTGCACATGATATGAGATTAAAGAGAAGAAAGTTTTAAAGGAAGAAATAACTGAGGTGGGGGATGCTGCTACTTTTTAGCAGTAAAGCAGTGGGGATTCATTATTGATTGGATGGGGGGACAGTGAGACATCAAGATCACAACTTTGGGCCTTATGCATATTAAATATACATATGCACGTATGTATAAAATATGCATATGTATAAACAGAATGCAACTAGTTGGTAAATAAGTGGAACACAAATACAGAAATATATGTGTATGTTTCTGTTAGTAAGAAATCTAAATAGAAAGTTTTTTTCTTTTACCTTATGTAAACTTTCCAACTATTGTGTGCCTTATATATAGGGAATCTTGAAACAGTGTCTACTCTCTTCCACTCCACTCCTACCCCCACCTTCCCACCCCCGCCATCTCATTCCTCACTGCTACTTGCTCTCATGGGCTAGAAAAACATACGTTTAGAGAACCACACCTCCCTTGGAATTTGGTCCTTGCCCTTGAAATTAGCGTGCAACAGAGCTTTTCTCCCCAAGATCAATAGCAATGATCTACTGAGTGTTACTGTGTCCTAGGCACAGTTCCAGGAACTGGAGTAAAGCATTTAATGAAACAGACAAAAATCCCTGCCCTGGTTGAAATTATATTCTACAGGAAGGAAACAAACAAAATGTCACAAAGAAGTGAAATTATAATATATTAGATTGCATTTAATATTAAGGAAAATAATAATACAGGGAAGAGAGATAGGAATTTAGGTGTGTGTTTTTAATGTTACCTAGGAGATTTAAGGAGTATCTCATTAAGAAGGTGACATGTAAGTAAGACATAAAGGTGTGAAAAAACTAAATAAGGCGTAAAGGCATGAAAAAACTATGTTGTCCCACTTGAGAGGAAGGTGTTCCAGGCTGAGGGTGCAGCAGGAACAATGCCCGTTTTTCTCAAAATCTTTCTAGCTGCCTCCCACTGCTCAATTCCAAAGCCATTGCCCACATTTTTGGGGTTTGTTAAAGAAACACCCTACCACTAAGTACCAAATCTATATTATATCTATTGCCATGGAACACATAACTCTGAAATTTGTGTCATAAAGCAACCAATATCCATTATATTGTATAGTTTCTGTGGGTTGATAATTAAGAAGAAATTGCACTGGGCACTTGTCTCTCAGGTTCTCCCATGAGTTTGCAGATAAGTTGTCAGCCAGAGCTGCAGTCATCAGAAGGCTTGACTGGGGCTGAGGGATCTGATTGCAGGATGGACAACACTCATAGCTAGGAGCCGGTTACTAGTAGATCTGCTCTCTCTACATGAACTTCTCACAGAACTTCTTAAGTATCCTCCTGACATGGCAGCTGACTGTCCCCAGAATGAGCAAGCTAAAAAAGAGAAAAGCAGAAGTTTTTTTTTTACCTAATCTCAGAAGTCATATAGCATCGCTTATGACATATTTATTCTGTTTGTTAGAAGCAAGCCACTAAATCAAGGCCACATTTAATTGGAGGGGAAATGGGCTCCACCTTTTAAAGTGAGGAGTGTCAAAGATTCCCAGCTATGTTTTAAAGCCACTGCAATAAGAGAATAGCAGGTGCAAAGTCTCAGGGGCAGGCCAACTAAAGCAAAGTCCCCTGACTGGCAAATTAAAAGTCAACAATGAGGCAGCATAGGATTGATTAGGTTATTGGTCAGGAAGGATGACAAATCTCTTTTTAGAAAGGATCTCCCATCCCATTTGGCAATCTTAGCAGTAGTGGGAAACTAAATGAGCAGTTTTGTGGATGCTCTGCTACTGTAGTAGCATGTGTTAGTAATCTACAGAGTGGTTTAATATGTTTTAGTGTGAATTTTATACCCTCTGGTCTTCTTTTCCCCATCCTTGCAGCTTTTTTACCTGAGCCCAGGTCAGAGACAGTGTGCCTTAAACACTACAAGTCACAATAATGTTAGTGCAGTTCCAAAGAGTTTGCATGTAGCTTTGGCTGCAATAGAAATTTCCTTATCATAAGCATTAGTTTATCTACACGTAAAACTGAGATTTGGGGCAAAAACATATAAGGTCAAAGAAGAAACATCAGAAAAGAGGCTTTCAACTGACACTCATAAAACTGTATGTTAAAAATGAAAAACTTTTAACACACTTAAACTACACATCAATTAAAAATCAACAAACAGAAGAAATAAGCTCCAGAGCTCTTTCATATGTTTTAAGCCCAAAGGCCCATTTCATGTTCAAAATATGTTTCACCATATATATGTATGTGTGTTGGTTTGTGCGAGATTTAAAAATAACAGTTACCCTCCCTTAGCAATGTATGGAAAGTTTTTCTGCAGGCCTAATCTGTACCCATATAGCCTTCTTCTACCAGACCCCAGGGGACTAGATGATTGTTTACTTGTTTAAGATGTGTTAACGATGCCTCTGGATGGTATTGCCTTCTCATCTTACAAGAAACAATCTATGAATCTACAATTGCTTCTTCAAGTTTTCTTCCCTCACAACTACAAGCTCCTTGGGGGACAGTGTCTGTATTTCATCCCTGTTTCCTAGGATCTAACACTATGCCAATGAGTAGATGCTTTATATAGGTTTAGTTAATAAATTAATGCACAAATGAAAGAAAAAATATAAAATTGTAGACAATGTTAAAAATCTTGTAATCTTTACTTCTTTTGCATTAACCTCAATTTGCACTTACAAACTACTTTTTATAGTAACTTGACAATCTTAATGGTCAGCATAGCATAGTGATGGCAAGAACGTGCTTTTAGAATCACACAAAATCAAATTTGTAGTCCGCATGTGCTAAGGAATTTCTTGCCAACAAACTGCTTAAAGTCTATAAACATCAGTTTCCTCACCTGTAAAATAGAAATAATTATTGTTATAGAAGTAAATGTATTAATGAATATGAAGCCCCTGAGCACATTACCAGGTACTTAGCAAATGCTTCATTCAAGGCAGACAGTATTGTTACTGCTATTAAATCCACTAGAGCACATATGCCCATTTAATTAAAGGTTTAGAAATAACATTTAGCATATTTGATTTTCACTGCATTTAAAAAAAAATATCTTTATTGATTTCAGGGAGAGGAAGGGAGAGGGAAAGAGAGGAACATCAGTGATGAGAAAGTCATTGACCGGCTGCCTCCTGCACGGCCCAGACCAGGGATCGAGCCCGCAGCCCGGGCCTGTGCCCTGACCAGGAATCAAACCTCGATCTCCTGGATCCTAGGTCGATGCTCAGCCGCTGAGCCGCGCCTCGCGGGGCTCACTGCACATTTTTTCCTGTGGTGGCTTATATTTTCATTCAAAGGCTTAACACAAAAGTTAATATTCACAGAAAGAAGAGTTATCAGTAATCTTGTGTTTGACATATACTAGATATTTTAACTGTGGTGAATATCTGCTATTTGTTACAATCAGTGCATGTTTAAAATTAAATACATTTTGAATTAGATTTTCAAGCCTCAAGCTGGCATTAGTGGCGAATCATTTCATTCATTTATTTAGATGGAATCAATTCCTGAAAAGTGGGATTAAAATCCAAGGAGCAAATAGATCCTTTCGTATTGATGGAAGGGAGACTGTGTCAGTTTTTCTCAGATGCCTTAAGGGTGAAAATTCATAACAAAAAGTCTGCCTTAGGATGAAGCAAATGGAGAATGCAAAGGCAAGAGCGTCTGGGTAAAAGGTTTGGAGCGCTTGACACTTTACTTGAATATGGAAATTAGACCTTTAGCTTTATACCAAGCATTTAATATTCTCATAATCACACTTCGTCGTGAGAAAGAGGAAATTCAGGATCAGGAGCATGGGTTTTCAATCTTACTTGCATACTGGAATCATCTAGGAAACTTTAAAAACTACCGATTCATATGTAGTATCTCCAGAAATTTTGATAGAATTCACAGGATATTTGTCCTGGGTTGTGTGACTTTTAATAAGCTCCCTGGGTGATTCTTAGATGTGTTTACAGCTCAAGAATCAGCAGCCTAAAGGAGGGGTGTGGGGCAGAGGTGAGTTAAAGGCTGCAAAGCTTCCCCAGTATGTGATCAGGAATGGGAAAAGAAATGGCAAAATATGCTGATTCCCAAGGCATTAGCCAACCACAGTTTACATATCATGTTCCTCAAGCACTTGTAAAACGTATATAACCAAACAGGAGTTCATAAACAAAGTCAAGGCATGTTCAAATAACTTACTGAACTCAGGTTTTTCTTTACAAATTAACTTATTTCCAAAACATATTAGTTTCAATGTGACTAAGATTTGGAAAATTTAAATAACACTATTTCTCTGCCATAAATAGTGGACACCAGAAAGGAATTTATATTTGAATTTTAATTTCATCTATACAGCAAAACGCTATAGCCAAATCTATCTTTCAACTACAGAAATTCTAATATTCTTGACAAAACACTAAACAATATTGTATAAAGTAGATCTATGTATATTTCTTTCCTGATATCAGAAAAAAATATATATCTCTTTTATGTGGGATTTCACTGTTAAAAATGTTAACTGTATGGGAAACTATTTCCATTCCTAGTCCCCACACACCGATTCCTATGTTAAAGTCTATTAAAAAGCAAGGAGGTGATGTATGGCGTGCCCTCAAAGCCTTCAGAGTGAATAATATCCAGCTTTTCTGGTGCTCAGCACACTGCCTGGAGATAATGATAATGATGAATTTCCATGCAAACTCCCTCAGATATTAGGAAAATGGTTTCCTTTAACTCATATTAGATGCTCAAGTTTTACGTCAGTCTGGCTGTCTTTGAAAAGTACTCCTTAAGAGCCAAAAATATTACTTCCCTTAAATAACTGTGGGTGTTTTGCAAACAACACACCATGCTCAGGAATTACAAACATAAAGCGAAATAAATTAACATGCTCCTTGAAGGTCTGGACTTTATGTTAGGCAGCGAAACACTAACATGACTTAAACTAGAGCCGTATCTCAATTTTATGCGTGCCTGATTTTGTAGCCACAGTAAATTCCTTGAAAAATCTGTATCCACACTTCCAACAAAAATATTCCAGATTAAGTGCGTAAGAAAAAAAAAAAAGAAAGTCTTTGGGAAGTTCCCAGTAGAGCTGTGATGAGTAAAATAAGTTGTTTTTAGTGCAATGCCAACATAAAATAAATAACAGCAAAATAATTGTAAGGTGACCAATCATCTCACAGCTAGTAGCTCAGTTTGTTATTTTCCACAAAGAGGTCTTATATGGATGCCAATTTTATTATCTATTTATGGCTTTTCTTTTCTATTCCCACTAAAGGGACCTTAGATAAGATTCTTAACAATTTCACACTCAAAATGCCGCCATAAAGACCTGTTCTTCTCACCTCTCTGTTCACATTCATTGTGTATGTTACTGTCAGATTTAAAGTCCTATTCCATGACTCATTTCATTTATTTACCTAAACATACTTTTATTGAATAATTACTAAGTTTTAGGCACTATGTTCAACACGCATGATACAACAGTGAGAAAAAAATGATTTTTCTACCTGTGAAGTCCTCATAGTCCCAACATGAGAAAACTTGATTTTAAAAATGCATATTTTAGAAGTTAATTAATCTCTAAATAATTACTTTGGAAATTTCTAAATGCTACTTACTGTTCATGAGACCTATTTATTTTAATATTGCTCAGTTACAATTTCCCATTAGGAAATATTAACAATAATACTTTTCCAATAGAATTAGTTAGCAGAATATAAAGATTATCAATGGAAATTGCTTGGCAGATAGAGGTTTCAAAAATCAGCAGTTGACTTCTATGTAAATTTTCAGATACAGTCAGAGATTGTAGTTTTGTTTTTTTACCTATAAAAGCTATTTTGTTATTCCTCAATAGACCTAATGTCTGAATTTATTGTGGACAACTCTGTACAGGAGATAAAATAATTGTTTTGTTCTTAGTAATTTTTCTTAAACATTTAAGAAAAGAAATCATTTTTTAAAACCAAGACAATTTCAATCATAACCAAAACAAAAGTTAAAATGTAAAAAACACACACCCATAAAACACTTCAAGGCCCTAGGCAAGGTTTAAGAGAGAATATCATTTTATTACTGATCTAAACATATCTTTAAAAAGAGATACAAGGTAAAACCAAAAGAGAAAATTCCAACAACAAGGGAGCCTCAGGAAGCAAGTGCCAGATGTTTCAGGGCTGCAGACTCTGAATTTGCTCATTAAGAGCCAGCTCATTCCCTTCAACTCCAAAACAGCTAATAAGGCTGATAGATTGACTTACTCTTTTAGTCCCCAATATGACAGACCTGCTCCTGGAATATGTATAAAGAAAGCATTAGGAAAAATTAAATCCAAAGCCAGTTATTGGCGATAGACTTTTACTTTGTCGGGAGCTTGCTGTGGAATGAGAAATTGTACTGACAGAGAGAATCACGTAACAGGTCTGTACTGTGAAAATCACAGAAAGCCGCAACATAATGTTGAATGTAAAAGCCTTTAAGGAGGACGATTTAAAATCAGGAATATGTGAGGCCCTAAATGTATTGCAATTTGTGTTTATGAAATAAACTAATCAAAGAATAACGCTGTGGCTAAATGGTGAACCGGCGATCAGGTTATCCACTCAGACTGTTTATGGATAAATTTGAAGGAAACAGTGTGAGTTTCAATTTCTGAAGATTCATAATAAGGGGAAAAAGTGATGAGCTTTGGGATCACTAGATGGTCACAATGATATTCAGGCTAACAGAAAATACACGGTTATGACCACGCTCCAGATGGTGGGTTTGGCTGCGTTTTAGAAAATGGAGAATGGAGAATAGCCAGGGTTCCTAGGAGGCGGAGCTACTGAAATCCTTCTAGGTTGATGTTAAGAATGCAAAGAGGGACAGTCGCTGGGTAAAACTGTCAAATTCTTCCGTAAAAATGTGAGTACGCATATGATCTGATCCAGTAATTCCCCTCTCACATACATATCCAATAGCATTGCGTATCAGTGTGCCCGAAAAGACACGCACAAAATGGTCCCAGTAATTACTAATGCTCTTAAATATGTTCTTTTTGGTCAGTGAACTGTTTACTACTTTAGTGCAGATTGTTATGGTTACCTTTATTTTATTCCTTCTTTCTAGTGTGTCAAATTCTATCTTCCTATGTGTATATACTATAATTTATACATAAATATATATACTGTATATACTACTATATATTACATATTGTAATGTGTTGTACTATACAGTATTTAGTTTATATAGTTTTTCATATTCAATATATATGTAATAAATACAACATATATATGTATATAACAATATATGCCTGATATATAACAACGTATAAGTCTTATATAAGAGGGCTTTTAGGTTGTTTTCAGGTTTTTGCAATTATAATGACACCAAGAAAGTATATTCATGTATAACATAATTTGTAAAATTGTTGGGTTTTATGATCTTCACATCTTCAGCTTTGCCAGATATGATCCTATTACGCTCCAAAGTGACTGTTCCAATATTCATGCAACCGTTTTATGGGTCTTCCAGATTTAAAATTTATTTCAATTTAGTGAAATTTCTATGTAATTGTGTTTTTTCTTTCCTTGCCAGGATAACTAAAGAGATTCAAAATCTCTTGACATTTTCTTGTTATTATTGAGTTTCCTCTTCTGTGATATGCTTATTCATATATTTTGCCCAAATTTTTGTTGGATTTTTTTTTTTATACATTTGTATGATCAGCTTATATATTCTCAATATTTTTCTATGCCAACCATACATACTGTAAATATTTTTCCAAAAAGTACAGCTTGTCTTCTTATACTTTTAATATGTCTTTAGCAGGGAACATTATTAATATCATTATTTTAATATTATCAACTTTGATATCAGAGCTGCCTTATTGTAATAATACAGGTAGATCTAGTTACAGGTTGCTAAGTGAATTACATATTTATTTAGAGCTTTATGAATTTTTCACAATTTTCTTTATAATATATATCCATATTTTATCATTATTAATTAATTAATATTTGTATTGCTTGTATAAATAGTAGCATCTTAAAACATTTTATAATTTTGCTGTAATATAGGTATGTACCTTTTATTTTTATTATTCTTGTAGCCACTAGCCACCTTACTAAACTTTTTTTTATTTCTAATAATGCATCTAGAGGACCTGTTGAGTCTTTTTCTCTGAGGATATCACATAGTACCACATATAAATAAAACATATTGTAACAGAATGTAATCTTATCAATTCAAATGAATTTCAAAAAATATTTTATTAAGAAAAAAATGCATTTTAAAGGAATGAATATAATATAATGCCACAATACATTTTTACAACATAATCTATGTTCCTAAGTAATATTGGCTTGTAATATTAATTTTATACTGCCCTAATTTGTTTTGAATATCAAGGTGATATGAGTTTCATAAAATGACCGAGTGCCACATCTTTTTCTATTCTCTAAAAATCTTAGATAAGACTGGAATTCTATTTTTCATGAAAGTTTGGGAGATATCATCAATACAATCATATGGGTTTGACAGAACAATTTGTGGTTGTATTTTTAAGTAATACCAAGATAATTTTTATAGCTATTAACATACTGAGATTTTTGTCTTTCTTTTGAGTCATTTTGATAGCTTTTAGTTCTTAAAAATCTATTTTATATTATTTTGCTAATTTATTGGCATAACATTATTTAAAGTACAAGTATAATTGTTTTAATATCTGTATTAAATGTTACACTCCATATTTATCTAATATTATGTGTTTGTACCTTCTATCTTTGTTCTCGATTAATTTCAGCAGTTGTTTGTTTCGTTTACTAAAATTTTTATGAGTGAATCTCAGTTGATTCTCTATTTTTGTTTACATGAATTTAAATTGGATTATTACATATTGTGGTTTATTAACTAAATTAAAATGTGAACATAGTACCTTGCAGATAGTAAGGGCTTTATAAATGTTAATTACTATTGCATATCTAATTCCTCCCATTTTGGTATGCTGGCCAGCTCTCTTGGCTTACATTTGGCTTCTTTCTGTTCTCTGCAATTTCCTAGTGATTTCAGTTTGACAAGGCCGGCACCAGGTCTGAAAGAGCCCTTCTCTCTTTCCTCCATAGCATCTACCGAGTATGATGCGCCAACTAGAGTACAACTCTCAAGACATCTTTAATTGATTGATTTGAAAATTTGCACACAAGGATTCAGTTGAAACAAGACAATTTACATTATAAAAGGTCATTAGTGAATTATATTAGGTATTTTTAATTTAGTATGTGTACATTCACACTGCCAATAGGTAGACCCTACATGTCACATGAAGATCATTTTCTTTTTAAATTAACCTTTTGTTATGATATTACTTTCTATTCATATTCTAAACTCTTTGGACTGCTCTTTGAGTTACTAGGCTCTCTTAGTCCATTCAGGCTTCTTACTTAAAAAAATACCAAGTCTGGGTGGCTTATAAAGAGCAATAAAATATTTCTCATAATTCTGGAGGCTGGGAAGTTCAAGATCAAGATGAGGGCAGATTTGGTGTCTGGCGAGAGCACGCGTCCTGGTTCACAGACAGCATTCTTCCAGCTGTGTCCTCACATGGCTAAGGGACGGGGGAACTGCCCGGGGTCTCTTTTATAAGGGCACACATCTCATTCATGTGGCTCCGTCTTCATGACCTACTCACCTCCCAAAGATTCCACCTACAAGTACCATTCCTTTGGGGGTTACATTGCAGCATATGAATTTGGGGGGCACATAACCATTAAGCCTGCAGCAAGAGCAATATCACTTAGTTCTCTCTTAATTTAAACATTAATAATGTTATGTGACACGAGGGTGCAAAATGGTTTGAAAGAGTTTTTTTAATGCAGGCTCTCGGTGGTGGGGAGAGGGGTGAGTATTTGAGTTAAATGCAGAGACATTGGAAATACCAAACAAATAACCACTGTTATTTTTCACAAATGTTGGGTTGACAGGTTGTTTAATATAAACAGAATAATGCGTGTCCTGACATTTTCAAATTGTTTAGTAACTTTTAGAACCAAACACTCCATCATGCTTTTCTTTCTTCAGCATTCTTTTCAGAAAATTCTCCCTGCCTGCAAGGAGTGTATGACATCAGACCCCCCCCCCGACCCCCCGCCCCCCCGCCAGAAGACTACACACATCAACCTTTCAAAGGAGCACTTCCAGTGTTCAAATCAGATAGAAATTCCAGGCAGACCTGCAAATATACATTTACATTTATACCAATTTAATGTTTATATGTATCAGATAACTGCTCTGACAAGGTGCAGACGAAGGTTAACTACATTTTGGGGAGAATGGAAAAAACCTTATTCCTAACAGCCACCTTGTTCTTTTTTAATGTCCTGTTTCATCAAGACACATACAGCCAATATGCATACGATCCCTATCTTACAAAAGTAAATAAATGAGCATACTTAAAAAAGAGAAAAGAAAATGAAAGAATAATTTTTAAACAAATGAATAGTGTTTGGTTCACTGTTTTATAAAAGGTTCAACACAAGCATCATTACCAAAGTATATAGGAATTAAAATGGAGTGTCATTAAATAACTGCACACATATACACAAAGTCATTTTCAGATAATCGTGTTTCATTCTGTCTGTCTCTCGTGGCTCCATCCATCACACCTGCAACAATCAGAGGTTTAATTTTTCACCAATTTAGTTACATTACATTAGCTGGACAGCTGTTTAAGGGTGATGAAAATAGTCATGGTACTATCACAAGAATGGCTGAAATGTTTAATTTTTATGATATGTATAACTACCAGGTACTTGCTAAAATAGATTGATAATAGATCTTTATAATATTCAATTAATATATCAAATGTCACTGTATTAATGACTCCTAAATTTATAAAAATTTATTTCTTTAGGCCGGTTATATTCTTTTTTCAGTCATCTGAAGACTTTTTTTTTAGTAAATAGTTGAAATAAGTTAGTATGATTATGTTTGGCTTATTACTTCTGTACTTATCGAATTCTGACACTGATACAGGATTTATATTATCACTAAGTGATATTAATTTAGCATATCTTTGCTGATTCTGTTCTTCCTTGTGCTATTCAACAGAATTATCTGAACAGATCGGAGTCAATTTTAAGGAACTGAAATATAAAGATTACCTACAAATGTTGCCTTCAAGGCTAATGAATCAGCAAGTACCTGTATACATTTGAAACAGGTGAACTAGAAGTCCTGACCCCAAAATAACTTTCCACTTTCTAAGTGAAACCCTTTGAGGAATCAAAAGACACAAGCTAGGAGAAAACTCTGCAAATTATTGCTAAATAAGCAATTACAAATTCGCTGTTTTTTATAAATTATATTTTCACTTTAAATACATAACTTAGCCTCTAAGGGGGAAAATGGCGTATTCATAGAGATCTACCCACTAGCTAATTGAAATAGCAACTGTGTAGCCTGGCTCAACCCCTGACAGCGCCCCTGTTTAACGCGTTAGGATTTATAGAACGTCCCCGCGGCGGCACACAGGGGCTGCAGCTGCACTGTGTTGCAGCCCAGGAAGTGCGCTTGGCCAGGGAAGCACCGCATCTGCATGCTCGATGGTAACGCTCGCGCCTTTTATGGCCCTAATCAAGTCGGCACTTTATGCGCAGACATGCCAGGATCTAGAGCCAAGCAGGCCGCAGTCACTGAGGTTGAGGGGCACGAATTCAAGCCGCCTGCCAGCAGCTTGTGCAGCCGTGTTAGAAACAGGAAGCAGGCCCAGAGGCTCACCTGCTCCAGACGCCTGGATGGCAGACGCCTCTCCTTCCTCCGGCAGACACGCCGACACTGGTTCATTACTGCCTACTCCCGTCTAAGCGCAGGGCTCAGTCGGGCTTGTGTTACGCATTCCACTTATTCAACAAGAGAAGTGGCCCACTGAAAATGATCTTGCCCCTTCATTTTTAAAATGCAGGAAGACATAATTGAAGTGTACAGCTTTTCTTTTTCTCAATCCTGCTTCTTCAGCAAAGCGAGCTTGCTGGTGGGTTGTCATTCCAAACAGGATTCTACTAGACAGTCTTGCCTTCAGTAGCTGGATCGCTCATGGTGGCTTCTCAACCTTTTGCTTTGTGCTCACTTGTGAGCCTTTCATCTGCATGACTGCAGCCATGTGATGTAAGAAAAGGCCCCAGAGTTTCAGGATGAGAAATGCTCAAGTGTCTGAATTAAAGCCATAGCCTTAGATCCAAATAAGCCTGTCCAATTTCAGTAACCACAAAATGTGATGGCAAGGGCAAATATTTCTTTATCAGGAAAATGGTCCCTACCTGTGGCTTCATCACTCTTGTTAGTCTAAAATCAGGAAGAAGGAGTGATACTGACTGGCTCTTTCTCAACTTCAGCGGTTGTTGAGTTTGGAGCAAGAATGGACATTAGAAACAACTGACTCTTGTTCAAAATATTATGGGTTTAATTATATTTTCATTTCTTACCATGAGCCTCTGATGTGAGGTAAATATGCCAGGGGACAACATAGGTAAGGGAGTAACACAGGAAAACCACTTCTTATTTTATTCAGATCAGAGTGGATCACTTCTAATGGCCTTGTGTAGTCACTGTTCAGACCTTAGCAACGAAACCAGCCTACCATTTGGAATGATCTAGTAGTTTGAAAGAGGTATCATAGAAAACAAAGAAGTAGGTCAGGGCTTCAGGCAGCAAAGTTGTTTCTCACGGGTCATGGTATATGGTTTGTGCCAAGGTCAGACCGGTACACAGTGAATGAAAGCGTTCTTGAGGCTCTCATTAGGCCCAATGTGCCAGAAGTTGCTTCACAGTAAGCAACTCTACAAACAAAATAAGTCTGAAAACTCTAAGGTATCCTGAGGTCTTGATTTCTAAGTATTTCAGAGACAGCTTTCTGCAGTTACTCTTACTGTTGCGGCTGCTGTAGCTGTTCCTCTGCATTCATAGTAAAATTATCCCTATACTCTTGGAAATGTTTTGTTCTCTGTACATGATGAAACAGTCTTCTTTAGAACATGTATCACCATTAACATAATATTTTCATTAATAAATTAGCAACTCTATGACTTCTGAAAATTGACAGGAATCAAATATTTGAATCAAATATACTAATATCCCAGATATCCCAATATTATAAAAATTATTCAGTGAGGGATATGTCACCCACTGAGCCGGCTGATGCATTCTAGTGAAGGGATGCTTTCTAGTTCTAGCTGGAATGCAGGAAAGAAAGTTGCTCTGATGATATTGTTAAACCTCCATGCTCTCTGTTTTGAGTTACTTCTATTCTGGTTATTTCTTTTCTAACGTTAATAAACTTAGATGTGCATCCAGACAATAAACTACATTTTAAAAGATTTAAAGATTGATATTAAAGATGAAAAATGTGACTAAAGGATAATAAATATTAAAATCAAATCATTGCTAATATACCTCACTGGGAATGACACCAGCATCTTGACATTAATTTCCTGGTTCCCAGTTAAATAAAATGTATATAATATTTTTCCCCTCTGAGCATGCATTGCATATTTATAATGTGCGGTTTTTTCTGTTTCAAAGAGAACAGTCAAGTTGAAAAGTGTTATTTCACATCGGTTTGAATTTCTTTTATAAAATTTTATGACAAATTTCTTTGTAATTTATTAGAGTTTGAAGTTTGTATGCTTGTTATGCAAATGCAATAACTAGGTAGATATAAAAGATGCACAATTTTTAAATCGATAAATAATAATTGAACTCACCTTTCATTATACCACTGAAGAGCACTTTCACTTCTCTATATTTTAATTTATAACAAGCATAACTTAATAGCTAGTTTATTTTTATTATTTATAGTATGACGTAAGTTCACCTTTTATTTTTAAAAAAGCTTCATAAATTATTTATTATAAAAACAAACATAGGTATATGAGAATAAAGAAAGATAGAAAATTTGCTCTAGTTACCTAATAATGTAATTGTATACATAAAAATTAAAAACATGAATATATTGAGTTTAATAAGATATATTTTGTATATATTAATTATTTATTTATTTATTCTCATATACCTATGTTTGTGAAAAATACACTGTAAGGAGAATAAAAAGACAACTAAATGTAATGTGATCCGAATGAGCTCTCAAACAGGAAAAAAAAAAAAAGACATTAAGTAAAAATAATGGAAACCTGAATAAAGTATGGACTTATTTAATAATTACATATCATTATTCATTAATTGTAAAATATGTAACATTTTTAAATAAAGTTAAATTTGTAAAAGATAAGTAGAATTCTATACTGGTTTATAAAAGTAAATATATTAGTACCTCCCATTGACATATGACAGTTTTGCATTTAATTGATATACATTAATTTTTGTAAAGGACTGAGGAGCCTTTACCTTTAGATTCTGGCTATGCCATTTTTCCCCAAGGAAGAAGCCCACAAAAAGAAAACATCTCAAAAATACTCACGATTAACCAACCTGTCTTTTTCTTTAGAAAAATGCATTTTAATCATTTCATTTTCTTGGGAGGGGGAAAAAAGTAAAACCTTCCTCTCCATAACATATAATTCTGAGTCATATGAAATGGGTGTACTCAGTTTATTTGACAATCCAAGGAGTATGGGTAATTTATGCTGTGAAATCACAGCGTTGCTTGTGCCTTCTTTATTCCCTTATATGAATTCTGGTTTTTCAAGCTGATTCAGATGAACATTGGATAAGTACAATTATATTTTCCAAAATAACTGGTGTTTATCCCAACAACAAATACTGCTAATTTCCAGTTACAATCACTGCTTCTCTGTTCTGTCAGTCTGTCTTCATGTTTTCAAAGTTGGGTTTTTACTGATGTGTCCTGTACCAACACATCAATAAATTAAGCGGAGAACCATTCTTCTTTCGGGTATAATGTATGTAGTGTCAGGAAAAGGTGGCAACCAAAGGAGGATGTTATAAGATAATGTGGCTGCAAACTTGTGTTCAACACAGTATATTTAATAAATTAAATTGCAGGCACCGGAAAATGGAGATAATTAACCTCTTGTTCGGTAAAACAAATACAGAAAAATCTTTCTTTGTTAGTTACTGGCTACGGAATAACTTTTTCTCTCATTCTAATCGATCTCGACAGAACTATGTGACACACACAGAGGATTTTTTTAATGATAGATGGTGCTAGCCCAAAAAAGGGGGGATAATTCTTTAAAGAACTGAAGCTAGTTAAAACGTGTCTATATTTTTCCTAAGACATAAAAGTAAAAGACTTACTCAACATTTTAAGGTTTAAAATAATAAAGGTATGACTATGTCAGAATACATGTTTGATGCTTTCAATCTGTTGAGAGTAATTTAATCTTTCTGAAGATGCAGAAGGAGAGTAGATTAAGTAGCTTGAATATACCTGCAGGATTAATGTAGCTCACATTTCGATACCGACAAACTCTGATAAGAGCGATCGGGGGCTCACAGCGGCCTCTGATGTTCCTCACAGTCACTGTGCGCACTCACTGCTGAATGTTCGCCACCGGAGCGCGTGCGTTGCCGACGCCCGGGGCCGAGCCAGGGCCGAGCGCCCGCACCATCCCGCTCGCCCTGCAGGCTGCCTGCCGCGCCACGGGGGAGGCTTTGTGGCGTGTGCTCGGCCTCGCGCACGATGTGTTCATCAGCCTTTGCGCCGCCTGGCCCTGTGCTCTCTAGAGCGCTGGGATAAAATGCACTGATATCATCTGAAAGCGTGGCACTGAAATGCTCACCACTGATAAAGGGAATAAATGGAATTACATCCAAATCAAACTTCGCAAATAGTTCAACAATCCTACTAGAGCTTAGCTGAATTCGCTCATCTTCTTTACTTCCATTTTTCAGATCGCAGGCCTTTTTTCTAAAACCCTTCTGATATTGGAAGTTAGTTCTTGCCGCGCAAGAAGTATGGTGAAGAATACTCTTCTTTGAGTCTTTGCCAGAGGTTGAATGCTTTTATGCTAAAACATCATATATTGTCACATGGGAATGATCAAATTTCACATTCAAAATGCCAAAAAATAGTTTTTAGAGGAAAAAAATGGATGTAAAAGAGCATTTGGATAATGCCTACTTTCAAGAAAAAAAAAGTAATGTCATGTGTTAAAAAATCTTTGTTTTATTAAATTTTAACATGTTGCAAAGTAAAAACAACCCTGAAAAAAGTGCATTCCTAAAGTTCTGGACAGATTCCACATAACTGATATTCCAGATCTCTGAGAAAAGAAGGAAAAAGAATGAGTTTTTCCCTTCACTCTCCATTTCAAAAGTTTTATTTGATGTGAAGTACAGGAAATCTGAAGACATTATGCCATTACTCAAAAACTTATTTTGTTACTTTTGCAAATACAACTGAGTCAGAGCCAGCCTCAGGATTTATCATGTATCCATACCAATGAAAATTAAAATAATACGTAATAAAATTGGACCAACATACTAAATTTACATACATATACACTTTATAAATATCTATATATGCTACTTTACTAATAATACATCATTTGTGTTCTAAAACATACACAAAAATAAAAATTTAAATGAAGGAGATAAACTTAAAAGTATATATCTTAATATTTTTTCTTTATTCTCCAGTGTATCTTATTTGCTCATGTCCTGGTAAATAAATTTGAAATCTATTGGCTTAAACGATGGTTAGGAGCCAGACAGATAAGAATTTAAATTTTTATCTTTGACTATTTCTAGTGATGTATTTCTTACACAAAATACATAACTTCTTTGAGCTGAAGTTTTTTTTTAAATGACTTTTATAAAGTGGGAATAATACTATATACCTAGGTTACAGAATAGTTAAAAGATTAAGTGAGATATGCCATGCAACTGCTTAGCTCATGCTTGGCTCAGTCAATGTAAGTCCTCAATGAAGGCTGCCTATTGTGATCGTGTAGGTCAGCAAGAGCTCTGGGTGCCTCTAGGACAACTCTGGGACATTGGCTGTGGTTGTAAATGTGCTTTAAAGAACATAATTGCAGGAGTAGAACTGGCCTATCCCTTGTCAAGTGAGATGCTCACACCACTGTCACCCCACACAGTCACGGAGATTCTGACAGCGGGAAGCAAACCACCCAAGTCCCGTCAGGTCTCCTGCTTCATTTTTCTAACATAATTACTAGAGATGAAACCCATGTAATTTATTTGCATTGTTTTACTGCTTGACATTATGTTAATTTCCTTTTCTGTTAATTTATTGTTTGTTACTGATTTCTGTGGAACCCTTAGGACACACTTCGAAATGAAATATTTTTCATCCCTATTAAAATATTTTAATGAATCCAAATCCTGAAAGTGCCTGATGGTGACCAGCAGCACCGTCTTGTACAATGAAAAAGAGAAGTTGTTAGAGGACATAACACTGAGACAAAGCGGCAGCCAGAATATTACCCTGAGTAACCTGTTTTAAAGGAGATGATCATAACATAGGAAAATATGACAAATAGTAAATTAATGCCCATACTCAGAAATTATTTTCTTTATCTCTTGCCTTTACAAAACAATTCATATAAGCCTATTCTTTTTTTTCCATAAACACTCTTTTTTTTTTTGTCTTAAGGGTAGATGTTGCATTTTCAGCATCTCTCTCTCTCTCTAGAGTCTGTTTTTAATTAACACCAAATATTATGTTTGCTAAATTTATATTATAAACACAACCTTGTATTCTATTTACTTAAATATAGAACTCCATAAAAAAGTAAAGGTTTTATAGAGAGCTTATATTATTCTCTTACTACTATCCCAAATAAAATTTAGAAAATCTTCATGATTCTTACAGGCTTTAGTCTGAATGTGGCCAAGACCTAGCAAGCAGGCCTTGCGAAGGACAGTGCGGACAATCAGGAGAGAGCAAGGATGTCACATACGTGAAGGGGATGCATATTCCCCACTTCTAGTTCCCCCAAACGAGGGGGGACTCTTTTTTCTTAAGGACACTTCTAATCTTTTATTCAGTTGTCTAATTGGCAAATTCAAGCAAAAACCAGGGCATCCTTGACTCAGCCCCACACTGTTCTCTTCCATCTAGTTTCCTCCAGCAGTAGGCATCCCCACCTTGTCTTGCTGAGTTTCCTTGGTAGGAGGTTTGTTTATCTCCTACCTAAACCCACACTCTCCAATATCATCCCTATGAAAGGTGGTATTCTGACTTCTCTCTTATTTCTGAATTTTTCAGAAGTTAGGAAGGAAGTGCAATCTGTCAGCAGCTTCACTGGAGACCACGAAAACTGGGCAGGTGTAGTGAGGGAGGCACTGGAGCCAACAGAGAGAAAAGCTGGACACCAGATGATAGACTTAAGCCAACAGAAGCATCAGAAAAGTCACAACAGGCATCAGGAATCCAAACACACCAGACACCCAAGAGCCCTTTCAGAAATATTTTGTTCCTAGAAGAGCTGAGGAGTCAAGCTTAGGATCAAAAACAGGAAATAAAGCCAAGCTACAAAAGAGAAGCAAGGTGACACACTAGTGATCCACAGCGAGAAGAAGAAACTCTGGCACTTACTACTGGCATCAAGGAATTCGTGTACCGTGTTGAAGTGAATTAGCAGAGAGGTTGATGATGCCATTTCAATGATGACCATCAGCACGCCCACCAACAGTAATACGTATTGAACACTAAGCATATGTCAAGCAGTAGGTTAAGAGCTCTAATGCACTAACACATTCAATCTCATAGCCACCCTAAGAGATAGGTACTTAATGCTTAGTCATAACCAATCAAGGATTTCTTAAATTATCTCCAAATGAGAGCAGAGCTAGCTGAGAATCTTGAATGCTGTTAAACATACAGGTAGGAGGTAAGTGGCCACAATTTTAAAGGTTAAAGATTTACAGGAGCACCTCATTGTAGTTACAGGCCTTTGTGCACTGCATTATTAGAGGGCTTTGTGAATCATAGCACTATACATCCTAAAGTGAGGAGAGACCTCATGTGATCTCCCCACTTACTCTCTGATCTTTTGACATTATCTGCATTTTGCAGAAAAAGAATCTGAGGCACAGGGTGGTTGAGTGACTTATTGAGGATCATACAGTTACAGTGATAGAAACCTGTAAAATCATTCCTAATTAAGTCTTTGAAACCCATTGATAACTCTTTGGGTAACAACCATTTGAAGAGCCAAATTAATCTTCCCTAGGCTGCCCACAATTCCTGGGCTTTCCTTTTCCCCAATGAAGTTCAGACCCTTGAAGCTCGGTGCTTAAAATAACTACCTCTGACCTAATCTACACCCACCCTCTCCCGCATGATGACTGCTGGGCTCCCCTGCAGTCCAGGTGGTCCCACGGGGTGCTGACTCCTGCAGCTTCCCTCTAGAAGTCTCTTTATGAGCTGAAATCGCCGTCCACAGTTTCACTGCTCATAAAGACAAGCAGCAAGGAGAGCACAAAAGAAGCCAATTTATCCATTTTTCCGTATCTGGAGTACATGTGGAGACAAAATTGGTGGTTTGCCTCGGCTCTCCCTGCTAGGATAATTTGGGGTAATATTGCAACTAAATGCTATGTTTAAACCCTGCCAGTCACACTGTGCATCATAAAGACTACATTACAGAAGGCATTACCTTTCTAACATATCAGAGTGTATGAGTAAATTTCAAAGCAGAATAGCATCCCTGAATAGGAAATTTTGTCACCCTTAATTTCATATTGCTATTCCAAGACAGAGAGAGAAGCTTTTTGTGTCTTTATTTCTATTTTGATATGATTTTCACTAATTAAGAAAGCTCCAATAATCTGATTTGTTTTTAAAAATGCTTTGTTTTGTTTTGTCTCTCTTGTGTTTATGGATAAACATACAAACACACTCTCAACCCCTGAAATGTATAACCTGGGACTGTGTCTCTATTTCTCTCCTTTTTAAAAAAAATTAAATATAGTATCAAGTCCTGGGTATCTCCCTCCATAGAAAAGTCTAGATTTTCTCCTGTGGGCCTTTTTTTTTTTTTTTTTTTTGCATTTGCTCAGCAAAATTATAAGCCAAATCTAAACTTTGCTCCTTTCTCTGAAGTATTGTTACAAGTTTATTGGCTCTTTTTACTGTCACTCTTCCTCCTCCCACACCAGTGTGCAAGCAGATGCTCTAACCACTGAGCAATGCTGGCCAGGGCACTTTATATTTATCTTGGTCTTCATAATTTTGCATCAATTCAGTTACCCAATTAATTCTTCAATGATTGTGTACTGTATGCCCTGCCTGGTATTAAACTATTCACAGAAAAAAGGCATATTAAGAGAAAATGCTTTGACCAATATTTATTAGTGATTACTAAGGTCAGTAGGAACAAGAACACTAACAAAATAAATGTTTTCTGATTATACCCCAGTCCTGAGTTCTGCCCTATTGCAATACAATTTAGTAATAGAGAATGAGGAGCTGAAATATTTAATTTTAAAAGGTTTTGTGAAAAACTTGAAAATTTGAATTAATTTCTAAATATAAATGTTTTAACTCTGTTATCAATGATAGTCTGGTACACCTGTCCTGGATACCAAAATACATTCAACTAAATAATTTTGGTTGATATCATTTAGTGCTCATGAGAAGGTTAGGTATAAAATGCATTTGGTATGCATCAGTCTTGGTCTAATTTTTTTGTCAATTTCTAAAATAAGAAATGTATTTATTTTAGTGCTTCCACTGTATTCTATATGGGATATGCCAGTCTGTAGCTATCTAACTAGCAATATAGAGACAAGTACAGTATAATTATGTTTTAAAGGATAAACTATGCTTAAAATTATAAAAGCTGAACAAAATTTTAAAAACTTTTTTGACAAGCTGTAAGTAAATTTGTAGTTAATTGATACATTGAATAAAAATGTAGATTGTAGTGACACTAGCACAATGAAATGGTCAGCATTTTTCTCATTTACCCTCCTTTTAAAATAATAGATTATACCTTCACTTGAAAAATAATATTTAAATTACTTTGGATGAAGTCACGCTGACCTAAAAACACCCTCGGTGATTTCATTGTACTGAACAGGCAAGAAGACAATGTTCTCTCTTGGGAAAAACACAAGCCCAAGAGTTTGAAAGATAATTTTCAATAACTTCAAATATCAGAGCATTACCTGTGTCAGTAACACAAATATACATAGGTCTTAGGGGGTGTATACACACAGACACATACAGAGACACCCACAAACACACACAGCTTAACATTCCAACTAAACATATACACATATGAGCAAGTACAGTGAAGGTCACGCAGAGGCAGAAGGCAATAGAGGGGAGTCTTCTAGACCAGAGGTTTAGGACTTGAGCCTTGACCACTGAAATCTAAAGACAGGTCCTGACAAACTGCTCACACTTCTCTCTGACCTATGATTTACTAATCTGCAAAATAAGGAATTGAATTAGAACATGTTTTCTATTCCTTTTACATCAAAAACTCTTCAATGACCCAAATATTTTTAATTTCTACCTTTTCTATTCCCCCTGGATTCCTCCTAAAATAAGCAAAATGAAACATGCCCATTTTGGGCTGTGTTTCATGCCTAAAATGAAATACAGCTCTTAAAATTAATAGTTGTTTTCTACTTGGAAAGAGACTGGAGTAGTTTGTGGTATGTGATTGCTTCCATCAAGAAAAAAAAGATAGAATAGTAAAATGCAGGTAGAAATATTTATGTATGTTTAAAGAAATTATAAAACATTTAAGGGGCAAAGATTTTTGAGTGAGAGAATTGTGAATGATGACTTTACAATCTGAAATCACTTTTTTTTTCTGTAGGCATTCAGTGAGAATCTGGGCTTTGCAAAGGGACATAGAAACTGCCAGAACTTTGGGTGGTTTTATAGACTAGAGCAAGGGATAGTGATATTTTGTTGTTGTTAAGGGCCAGAGAATAAACATTTCGGCTTTGCAGCTATATAGTTTCTGTTGTGACTACTCGATTCTGTCATTGTAGCAAAAGTACTCCTAGATGATATGTAAATGAATGGTTGTGGCTGTTACAGTAAATCTGTGAGCATTGAAATTTTAATTTTCTGTAATTTTACATTATATAAAATAGTGCTTTATTTTTATTTCCAGCCATTTAAAATCTAACCACCATTCTTAGCTCATAGGCGGTAGAAAAAGTCAGTGTGCTGGACTGGCCCACAGGCTGCAGTTGGCTGATGCCTGGCCTAAACAGACTGCTTTGGACACTTGAATGGCTTCAAACATACTGTCGATTTTCTTTTCAAGGCATTAGCCAAATTCTGACTCGGTGTGGAGTGGCAGGCACAATTTTAAATAGAACATAGTGAAAAACAGAAGAATTTTCCAGAGTATTCTGGTAATGTTGCTATAAAGCCTGGATGTCACAGGGAAACAGTCTTCGTGAATCCGCTAAATTCTAAATTGAAAATCTCGGGAATCTCTGAGCTAAGGATTAGAGGGAGAAGTCGACCGAGCCTTCCTAAAACTGCAGCCCTGTCTCTACTAAACTCCATTCAACGGGGAATTATTTGCTTGCCACTCCATTTATCTGGAAAAGAATGGGCCTTCTCTGGTAGAAGACTGCATAATCTGGAGGCTCTCTACATGCCTAGAAAAAAAAAATATGAGAAATACCCAAAGTGTTGAAATCAAGATGAAAATTAAGAGAATTATCCCATGAGCATATGAGGATTTTGAAATAATTATGATTAAAATATCCTTGTAAAAAATGAGAAAAAGAATTACATGAAGAAAAAGTTATGTGAACCTTTCTGATCATATTTTGGTATCAAGTTTTGCAGACGTCAAAAGATGACTGTGTACACACACGCGCACACACACGCTCAGACACGCACACACAATCTGGACTATACCCAAAAGTTTAGCTTGATTTGTGTCTGATTTTAGACACATTTTCTGGTGAAACAATCATCTTTCTGAGGAGGATTTTAATCATTGTATTTTAAAAAATCAATATAGGAACAGGACTATTCATAACTTTTTTTCTTATTGTGTCAATCTTGCTTATAGTTTTCAAGGTTTTTTTTTCTCTCAAAAATTGTCACATGTATGGTTACTGTAAATACCCCCTTATTTTTATTTTCATGGGGGCAAGGTCTGGAGTAGAAGTACTTCGCGTTTTTTATATTGGTAACTTGTACATGTTTCAGTAGTTCCTTGATCAGCACTGTTAGCATTTCACTGAGGCCGTTCATGTTTTCAAAGAACCACCTCTTGTGTAAATGCTCTCTTCCAGGTGTTCTTTCTCTTTTACTAAGTTTTTTTATCTTTATTATTTTCTTCTATTTGTTTTTGTTTCCTAAACATATCTCCTAGTATCTTGAGATGGAAGCTTAGATTATTGGATTTTCATCTTTGCTCTTTTCTGCTATATATGTCTATTTAAGGCTATAAACTACCATCTAGGCATTGTTTTTGTGGTTTCCCACAAATGTTAATACACTGTGTCTTCATTATCTTTCTCTTTAAAATATTTTCTAATTTTTATTGTGTGTTTTTTCTTCGGCCCATGGGTTGTTTGGGAGCATGTTGTTTAATTTCTAACAATTGGAGACTTTCTAATTATCTTTTGTTATTTTTCCCCCTATGGTCAGAAAACAGCCTAAATATCATTTCATCCATTAAGTTTTATTCAGATATGCTTTATGATTCAAATATGCAGAAAATATATATCTAATGTGCTTTTGAAATGAACATGTTTTTGTCTTTTATGGATAGGTGTTTTACATGATTGTTTATACCCATTTCAATTTTTTTATGGTTTCTCTGTCCTTACTGCATTTTTGTTGGCTTGTACAAGGTTTATGAGGTATGTGATTTAGTGTCTCCCACAACGATTTAAAATTTATTTCTGTCAAATAGTGCTTATCTATATTTGTTTGTTTTTATGTCTAGTGGTTATGACATTAATATCTACATTGTATGATATTAGTATAGCTATGCCAATTTTCATTTGATAACTGTTTCATATATATTTTTTAAATCTTTTTATTTTTAAGCATTTGCATACTCATATTTAAGGTGTCCTCTGAGAAGCAGCACATATGTTTTTAAATCTCTTTTACAATCATGACTTTTAATGAGTATTTAATATTTTTAGAATATTTATAATAATATATATTTTGATTTATGTCTACTGTGTTTCTATTTTATGGGGTTTTTTCCTCCACTCCTATCTGTCTGTCTTTTGGATTAATTAAATATATGTTGTTATTCTATTTACCTTCTTCTTAATTATACATTAATTCTATATTACCTGAGTAGTTAAATCTTTTAATCTTAGAGGCTGAAATATATATTGGCCAGTTACAATCATATTCAATTTATTCATTTTAAAATATTACTGAAAATACTAAAAACTGAGAACACTTTCCTCCAGTTACTTCTTACCGCAGTTTACAATGTTAATACTTTTATTTCATGCATTTTTATAATACATTTATACATACTATTATATACATTTATCCATAAACGTAATTACTCTTTTTTTTAATCCCCACCAGAGAATATTTTTTCCATTGCTTTTCAGAGAGAGTGGAGAGAGAGAGTGGAGAGAGAGAGAGAGAGAGAGAGAGAAAGAAAGAGAGACGTCGATGTGAGAGAAACACATCGACTGGTTGCCTGCCGCACGCGCCCAGGCCTGGGCCGGGGATGGGCCTGGAGCAGAGGTGCGCCCCCTCGGCTGGAATCAGCGCTGGGACCCTTCAGTCGTGGGCTGACACTCTAACCACTGAGCAAACTAGCCAGGGCAAACACTTAGGACAGTCTTTATTTACATTCATTCTGTTGTTTATTCTCTCCTTTATTTCTGTGATCATTTTCCCTTTCTCTAATGAAATTCCCTAGTGGAGGTCTGCTGCTGATGCATCCTCCAAAGATTTTGTTTGTTTGATTTTGGTCTGAACACATTCTCATTTCCTTGTAGTTCATATGGATATTTTTAGCTTAATTTTTTTTAAGTTTGCAATTATTTTATTTTTTTACATTGACCTTATTCCATTCTTTCCCAACTTGCATAGTTTCTGGTTGTTAATCCTTTATTTGTAAAGGGAAATGTGACTTTTTCCTGGAAGACTCTGAGTATGCCTTTGGTTATTGTTTGTTTTGCTATGTTGTGCTTACCTGTAGTGTTTTTCATTGGCTTATGGTTGAGGTTCTTATAGCTTTTTTAACTCTGAGCTGACATAATTGTCAAGTTAGCATTATTTCTTCAAATATTGTTGATGCGTCATATCTCTCTCCTCCTCTTCTTTGAACATTTCATTAAATTTTTAGGTTTAGTTATCCATAGTTTGGTGGAACGTCACTTGTGATAATTAAGTGTACAGATGACATTGATTTCTGCCATACAGACAAATTAGTCCAGTAGCTATCCTTCCTAACTGCAGGTTAGAATCACTTGGGGAGATTCAACAGTACTATTGCTTGCTCCCAAAGGTTCTAATTTAATTTTTCTGGGGTGAAGTAAAGCCAGGGATTTAGTAATTCTTTAAGTGATTCTTATTAGAACAATGGTCAAAACAACCACCATAGATTCTGCAATAAATGCAGAATGGAATGTGACTACATAAAGTCACATTTTACCAGGACCTTTCACCATCCTTGGCTCTTTCCAGAAGAACAAATCCTATAATTGAGGGGTGGGGGGAGGCCCTTTAAAGGCATTTAATTACCATCCTATACATAAGTCTGTTTAGGGAAGATGTAGCCCATCCAAAAATAGGAGAATAAAATCCAGTTCCCCTGAAGAGCATTGAAACTGATGCCAACAGCTCTGTAAGACACTGTCCGAATTACGCAGCTGTGTCTGTCTGACTTGCACTTCAATTTGATGAATCACATACTCCTTGAAGGCTACATACACCATGTCCTATGCTTAGTACTCAAGGTAGAAATACACATAATATTACATTTTAACTCTTAAGGTAAACACAAACTGTTACAAAATCAAAGGAAAACAAGACATAATATCAACATGACATTGTACTTTAGGTTTCAGCTCAGAGATGCTGCCAGGAAGTTAGCTTATAACACTGAGATGGCCAGTGATGCAGGAAAAGTAGCTTTATTGATACCAGCTATTTCTAGCATTGTCATGAAAAAGTGTGTCAGGTTGTCAATTTAAAATTTTAGCTTACCTGACGGCCACCACTATAGAATTTTTGCTCTTGTGTAGAAAGAACAAGGAGGTTGAGTAGTGCCTTCTAGAGGCAGAATGTTGTTTTGCTCTTTCCTTGCTGACAGTAGATATATATTTGAACTCCTTTGCTTTGGTTTCTCAACATCTCTATGCTACATGCTATATTCCCAAAAGTTTGCCTGATCCACTATCTAACTGTTAACTTTGCCATTAGAAATAAAAGAGATAAAACATAAAAAAAAAAAACAAAACAATGAACAATGTGCCTAGTACAAAAATATGTGCTGAAGAGGTTTTATCCATTTTACTTCAATCATGATCAGAATAATTTAGTTCACTGTGTCACATTAGATATTACAAGCACGTTAAATCCAACATCAAACTTTGACCCTCATTGTCAAACTCTAACGGAACAATTTCTCTGTTTCAAAGATTTAAATCTTGTCAGGAGAAATGGCAAATAAATATATCAGCCACCAAGGGAAGACAAGACCATCATTTGGTCCTTAGAGGCCTCAAATCACAGCAGATTTCATTCAAACACCGAGAGTTGATGAACCATTCTATGTCTTAATAATTAAACTTTCTATGAATTTTAATTTGTAGGCCAAATTATAAACTTCATAGCACCCCTGACATTTAGGGGTTCAGGAGGCAGATTTCATTGCATGCAGAATAACAGCCCACATAGACTACACTTGGGAAAATAAGTGTCAGGAGACAATTCTCCGTGAATCTCCAGTGTTTCTCCTCTTTGTCCCAAGTGAACTTTTCAGAAATATTTGAAGAGTAAACAATCCTGAAAGATAGAAAGAAGGCATCTCTCCAGAGCCAAGGGCAGGTTTGCTTATAATCTTGGAGAGTAGGCAGGTGCCTCCTCCTGCAGCAAAGGGCAGGCATGTTTGGCCATTATAAAAGCTTCGAGTTCTTCATCTCAAGGCTCCTCTCCTGTAGCACAACCTCCTGCATGTGCAGGTGGCATTTAGCCCTCTTTGTTTTGCCCTGTGGAAGCCAGGGCTCAGCTAACTGGCACAAAATCGCTGCTACTCTGGCTCATGCAATTGCTGTGAGTGATGGTCTGTCTTCAGCTCTCTGTCTCAGGGGTCTCTTGAGTCAGAAACTATTGCCGCCTAACTTATTAGCTTGTAAATAAAGGCTTATACCTTTCACAGCTCTTGAGGAGAAAAAGCCAGGTATGTTTTGCAGACTTGCAAATGAAAGCTATTCCTCACCTTAAAGTTGGCAAGAGACACATGCTAACCAGGTATCACAGAAAAATAAGTAATTTGTTTTTAAATCACAAACACCATGAAAATTCAAAATAAACCACCTTTAATGTTGAAGCACACAGAACAATATTAAAATAGCGTCCAAAAAGCTATTAAAGGCACAAAGAACAAGAAATAAAATAGAAATTTGGTGAACTTTAATTCAAAGAAAACTATAATAAATAATTATGTCAACTTCAGTAGGGGATGGGGGAGATGAACCATTTGAAATTTTTACCAGCTGACACCTATTACTTTTGTCCACTTATTCAACAAGCATCTATTCATTGATTCACTCACTCAACCCTTTCCTGTTTCAGTGCATGAAAAATAGCAGGCATCAGTTGGATTCTGTCACTAGACTATTTTAGCTGATATGTGGTATTGTATTAGTTTTTCCCAGGAACAATAATTACTATCTAATGCTATATGCAATAATAAATAATTATCATCATCTGTCAGCAACTCTGGATATACTGATATATCTAAATACATTCATAAAAACAGACATACATTCATGAATCAATATATAAATAACATTGCAAACATTCCAAGAATAAATAAAAATCAATGAAACATTGTTTATTCAAATAACTCATAAAGACTTTGCTAAAATTGAATCCGAAAAGGAATAATCATTTTACATTTAATGAGAATAGTGGCAAAGAAAACTACAATATCAACAATCCATCAAATGATGATTTTAAGTTTCTACTAAACACATTTATGCGCCTTTTTATAAAATTTACTAAATTGCATGCTACAAGCAGAGTATATAGCTATAGCTACAGATAAAAATTTTAAAAAAGTAACTATTTTGTTTATAAAATAATTGATTAGGTATTGTAATAGAGAAATGCAGAGGATACTGTGATAAAATGTATTCATTCAGCAAGAATATTTGAGACTCTACTATTTATAAAGAACATTTTTATATATTAGAAGCTACAGTAATGAATGAAAGAGATAAAATTCCTTCCCCCATAAATCTTACATTCTAGGGAAGGAAACTGGTAATAAACAAACTACATAAGTAAAGTGTATGTTAGATAAAATGCCAGAAAGTGATAAATGTTTAAAGGGGAAAAACAACAACATATGGTAAGTAATGGGAGAGAGAGGAAGTTTGGAGAGCGGGAGCTGTATCATACAGGAAGCTGAGAGTTCCGAAAAAGGGGGTACTTGGGGCAACTGGCCATCAAGAGGGAGCAGGCCGTGGGAATACCAGGGAAGGAGCGTGCTGGAGGGAGCAGGCCGGGAACACCAGGGAAGGAGCGTGTTAGAGGGAGCAGGCCGGGAACACCAGGGAAGGAGCGTGTTAGAGGGAGCAGGCCGGGAACACCAGGGAAGGAGCGTGTTAGAGGGAGCAGGCCGGGAACACCAGGGAAGGAGCGTGTTAGAGGGAGCAGGCCGGGAACACCAGGGAAGGAGCGTGCTGGAGGGAGCAGGCCGGGAACACCAGGGAAGGAGCGTGCTGGAGGGAGCAGGCCGGGAACACCAGGGAAGGAGCGTGTTAGAGGGAGCAGGCCGGGAACACCAGGGAAGGAGCGTGTTAGAGGGAGCAGGCCGGGAACACCAGGGAAGGAGCGTGTTAGAGGGAGCAGGCCGGGAACACCAGGGAAGGAGCGTGTTAGAGGGAGCAGGCCGGGAACACCAGGGAAGGAGCGTGTTAGAGGGAGCAGGCCGGGAACACCAGGGAAGGAGCGTGTTAGAGGGAGCAGGCCGGGAACACCAGGGAAGGAGCGTGTTAGAGGGAGCAGGCCGGGAACACCAGGGAAGGAGCGTGTTAGAGGGAGCAGGCCGGGAACACCAGGGAAGGAGCGTGTTAGAGGGAGCAGGCCGGGAACACCAGGGAAGGAGCGTGTTAGAGGGAGCAGGCCGGGAACACCAGGGAAGGAGCGTGTTAGAGGGAGCAGGCCGGGAACACCAGGGAAGGAGCGTGTTAGAGGGAGCAGGCCGGGAACACCAGGGAAGGAGCGTGCTGGAGGGAGCAGGCCGGGAACACCAGGGGAGGAGCGTGCTGGAGGGAGCAGGCCGGGAACACCAGGGGAGGAGCGTGTTAGAGGGAGCAGGCCGGGAACACCAGGGAAGGAGCGTGCTGGAGGGAGCAGGCCGGGAACACCAGGGAAGGAGCGTGCTGGAGGGAGCAGGCCGGGAACACCAGGGAAGGGCCTGCTGGAGGGAGTAAAGTGAGGCAGGCTGATGGATACATAGGCCACAGAACGGCTCTGATTTACTCAGAGCAGGATGAGAGGATGTATGATGAAAAATGATATTCGATTGGCCAATGTGGGAATCGTCGCTGTCCCTGACCAGAGATGTACATGGGGTTACATGGAGGGAACCCAGGCGGGCCTACGAAATGCTCGGGAGCCTAAGCGGTTAGTGCTAGTGAGCTGTACCCCTCTCCTAGACTATGGGGCATCTCTCCCCTCCAGCCGGCCTGTCTAGCTCCTCTGCTCTTTCCTGCCTAGTGTTTGGCAGGAGAGAACCTCTACATAACCACAGTAGCAAATCAGCCAGGTCACCTGCATAGGAAGCCACGTATTTTACCTTCTTTTTGTTAAAGTGGATAAGGGGTTTTGTGCTGCTATTTAGGACCAAATCCTGCACTTTTGCTCCGGACCCCATCCTCTCTGCCATTGCCCAGGACGCCGTGCCTCTCCACCTTTTTTCCTCGCCATTGCGTTAGTCTCATCAACGTCAAACACAGTGTAAAGTCCCAACATTAATAAAGGTGACACGTTTCCATAATCCCAACTCTAGCCCCATTTATTTGTGCAACTATACAGAATAATTTTTCAAAAGAGTGGTCAATACTCACTCTTTACTTTTCCTCTTAGCATCTGTTCCTCTATGGCATCTACTCTTAGCAGCATATCATCAATTTTATTTTTTGTAAATATAATGGAAATACCCAAAGTGAAAAAATTGGATAATTGTTCATATAAAATATGTTTATAATTTTTTTAAATAAGTAAGAATCAAAGCCTATTTAGAGGAAAAGAAGAAACATTTCATTTTTTGATAAAAACAAACTAGAGTAAGCAAGGAAAAAAATGTTTACCAAAGGGTCAACTTTATACAGAGAAGATTTTTCTAATAATGCTTATCACTTATCTATTTTATATAGTTTTTTTCCAAGCCAAGATTTTCAAAATGGTGATGGTCTCATTTTTAATATGAACGGAGCACCTAAAAGTTCAGCTTGTCTTCCTTTCCAATTCCAGTGTTTCCTTTTTTATCACCCTGAAATTAATGAACAATTGAGTACGCTAAATCAAGAGGTGAGCTCTAAAGATTTTCGGTTTATGAGTTTGCATAATGACTATCATTGCTGAATGAATATATTCACTCTTTGTTCATTTTTTTTTTCCTAAATGAAAGTGAAAAATTGGCATGTAAAGAATCTTTTAGAGAAGAAGGCAGAGAAAGGAATTTTTCTGTTTTAACCTGCCCATCAAGTGGCTCCCTCCGCAGAGGCTCCAGCTGAATGGCCTGTTTTCCAGTAGGTCAAACTTTCTCGAAAGGCCATGTTTGACAGTGTGACTGCTAATGCCAAGCTAAGACATGAAAATCAGCAGGGCTTTCTCTGCTTCTTATAGACTGATGACCTTTTTGAAACCTAATACAAAATAGGATATATTGATGGAAGCATTTGGGGATTGCTCAGTGTAGCATATATTTTGAGGCATTAACTTGTTTTTTACAATAAACAAGGAAAAACATTTTATAGATTTTGCATATATGCTCTGTTTAATGGGAGGAAAGTTTATCATAAAATCTGAAAAACTAAATTAAAATAGTAACAGTACTGCATTGTTGATTTAGGTACTTTTTAAACAAACAGGTTAAACAATTTTAATTTGATTTTAGCTCACCTAATAAAGCTTCCAGTAGAATTGGAACAGAGGATTTTGTTTGCAGATGCCTGGGGTTTACAGAGCACATTTTCTTGAAATGCCATGTTGTTTATAAAATTTTGTTTTTCTTTAGCAAGATCAGCAAGAACATCAATACTCCTTGGAATCAGTGAAAAGCGGTGTGCTGTGGCAAACATTAGGAAAGTATTTCACTTAAATTTTGTCTAAAGCGCATCCAACATTTTCAATAAACAAAGAAGCATGAAAAAAGTGAAAAAAGTTCATAGACAGACAAGGGCTTGGTGACTACCAGAGGGGAAAGGGGTTGGAGGGAGGTAGGAGAAGGTAAATGGGGGATAAATGGTGACGGAGGAGACTTGACCTGGGGTGGTGAACACACAATGCAATATACAGATGAAGTATTATAGAATTGTACTCCTGAAACCTATATCATTTTATTAACCAATGTCACTCCAATAAATTTAATGAAAAAGTTGAAACCAACCTTAGTGTGTAATAACAGACAGCTAATATATGATAATACAATCAGAAAAAGAAAGAAAGCCAAAATACAAGAAAATGGCATCTTCAAAAAACCAAAGGAAGAACCATATGTCAATTCACAAATATATTTCTAGGGATGGTCTCCTCAAAAACAAGGTAAAATAATTATTTTTAAATTCTCACCCGAGGATATGTTTTTCATTGATTCTAGAGAGACGTGTATATTGCGTTGTGTGCCCACATATTTGATGCCCCTCACCTTTTACTACCCTCACCCGCGTTAGCTATCACTAGCTATCGTTAACATCTTAATTTCTCTCTTAATAGTGTGTTCTTCTCTGGTTGATTTTTAAGACTTTCTCTTCATCTTTGCTTTTCGGTAGCTTGACCATGACATTCCCAGTCATGCTTTTCTTTATATACATCCTATTTGAGATTCACGAAAGTTTGTGCGTCTCTCAGTTGCAAATATTTTTCACCAAATTGGGGGATTTTTTTTATCCATAATATCCTCAGATATTTTTTTCTGCCCCGTTGTGTATTCTTCTTCTGAGACGCCAGTTACATGCAATCCTACTGCCTGATAATGCCCCACCTTTCACCTTGGCTCTGTTCATTTATTATTCCATCTATTTTTGGTTATTTATATCATATGCTTTTTATTGATCTGTTTTCCAAATCACTGACCCTTTACTCTGGCATTTCCATTCTCATGTGAAGTTCATCTAGTGACTTTTTGATTTCCTATATTTTATAATTCAGCTCTTGAATTTCAGTTTGGTTCTTTTTCAAATAGTTTTCGTTTCTCTGCTGAGATTCCCCATATGTTCGCTCAATATGACCATCTTTTTTTCAAAGTCCTTGAAAATAATAGGTGTTGTAAATTCTTGTCTGCTAATTTCAAATTTTAGTACCTATTTCTATTGGTTCCTTCATTTTTTAAATTATAGGTCACATTTTTCTGCTTTAACACGTGTTTTTGACTTTACATTCCATTTTATTTATGATACATTATAGTCAGTTATAAAACATCTTACTTTAGAGAATGTTAATTTTTTTCCTGATAAGCAGTTACATTATTTGTGGATCTTTGTGATCATTCAGACTTGATTTTATTCTTTATTGGGATGGGCCTGTTTTTGTTTTGCTCTTAGCCTTAGAATGAAGATCTTACATTATAATAGAGCTTTGCAAACTGTAACCAGGTGACAAGATCCAGGGGCCTGTTTCTGTTCACAGCTAAGAACTTTCTTAACATTGAAAAATATGTGTTAAAACGAAAAAGATGAATATGGGACAAAAATAATTGCTATCTGTCCCTTTATGGAAAATGTTTGCCAATCTTTTTCCGAGGGAATAGTCCTTATAGTTCTTTCCCCAAGGTCCTGATTTTTCTTCCCTTTTCTTATCTGAGTGCCAGACATGCTCAGCAAGATCTCTCCAGCTACTAGGCTGGAGCTCCAAGGCCCCACAGCATGAATGAACTTTGGTATCTGTTCTGTTCTCAGCCTCATAGCAACTGCCCTCTGCTTGGTCTTTTTTTTTTTTTTTTTTTAATTGTTCAAAATAGTACAGATGTTCCCTTTTTTCCCCATTAACCCCTTCTGCTAGGTCTTATGGAGTCTTTTCCAGTGTATCTGAACCCAGTTCTCTGCCAAAAATCTGTCAATGAATCCAACTTGCAGATTCCTGGTTCATACTCCACCTCTCCTCACCCTCCTGAACAGATATCTCCTCTTGACCTTCGCACATTTTTCCCACTATGGTGCCTTCCCAGCTTAGCAAGGCGGCCCCTCTGATTAGGCACCACCACCCTGCACTCGCTGGGGAGAGTGGCTCCCGTTAGGCATCCTCGGCGAACATGGGACGCAGCCTGACACTGCCTGATTCCAACAATCGGAAGTACTTTTTTGTCCAATTTGTAGTTGTGTATAGTAGGGGGGCGAGTTTTGTGCCAGTGGCTGTATTATTATGGCCAATAACATTCTCCCCATGTTTTATGTAGTCTCTCTCTGACCCACTCTCCCAGCCTCACTGCTTTTTAGCCACATTGACATTTTTTAATGAAACATCAAACACATCCTTATGTCAGGGACATTATTAATTTCTCTTTCCTCTACCTGAAATACATTTCCTCCCATCCTCATGAGGCTAGCACTGTTTACATACCAGCTTAAATATCAGTATCTCAAAGTCCCTCCCTATTCACTCTGTCTTACTTGATGATTACCTCCCCAACCCCACTTCATCCCAGTTTAGTTTATCAACTTCAGATTATCTGCATAGTATGTGTCAGTAGCTGATAATTATTGTTTTACTTATTAATTTATTTGTTTATTGCCTGCCCTCCCCTCATGTGAATGTAGGCTCCTGTTAGTCAAGGTCTTTATCAGCCTGGTTACTAATAAATCCTCAGTGTCTAAAACAGTACCTGAAACATAATAATAAAAAGAACAATAATAAAACTGAACATTTATATAATGTTTATTATCCATCAGGCAGGACACCATAGTCACTATCACATGTAACAACTTACTTAATTCTCACAAAGACTTTATGAGGTAGGTACACCTATTTTCTGTATTTTAAATACGAAGGAATTAAGGCAATGACAGGTTTCAAGCTGGCAAATGACATAGTTAAGAATTCACTTCCAGAAACATGACAGATGCTGAAAAAATAATGAATGGGTGAATCTACAAATGATTTTATTAAGTAAGTAGATGCGTGCTAGAAAGGAGATGGAAAAGGAATTTGCTTTGCATAAGAAACACGGGAAGGCAATGTACATTTTTACAGTGAATGTATGGGTTTGTAAGCATATATATGTGAGATATTTGTTTCAGAGGGGAAAGAAGATTTAGTTTATGTGTAAACTTTGTAAAATTAGAGCAAAGACTTGATAATGAAGAAGTCCAGATTTTGGAATTTCCATTAATTTAGTGGAAAGTGAAGTCCCTGAAGGTATTATAACATAACTGCCAAGTGAAATTACATCTCTATTTTTAAAATCATTTTTTATTTTTCAATTACAGTAGACATTCAGTATTATATTGTGTCAGGTGTGCACCCCAGTGATAAGACATTACATAACTTACTAAGTGATCATCCTCGTAAATATCACACCCATCTGATACCATACACAGTTATTGGAATATTATTGACTATATTCCCTATGTCGTACTTTACATCCCCATGACTACTCTGTTACTACCAGTTTATAGTTCTCAATCTCTTCCCCTTGGTTTTTTATTTTTGCTGTGTGTTTTTTTTTAAATTTTCTTCACCTTTATTTGAAGGTAGAAAAAAATAGAGTTAAATGTTGTTTTCATCAAGAATCATCCTACATGTAAAAACATGTAATATTTGTTCCCTATGTGTTTTCCCAAACATGTCATTTTAGTTTTTCATTTATAGCAATAAAAACACATATAGGGTTTCTCTTTTCAAACTCAATGTTCACTCGAAAACAAGCTGCAGATACAAAGCATAGGTAGTTAAATTGCTTTCCCATAAAAAGTCCATGTTTCTATTTTAATGAGAAATTTATGCAGCACCTTCTGCATTAGTATCATCTGCTCAGCTGTCAAGTTGCCAGATAAATATAATAGACTTCCCCAGAAATTTGCTTCTACATAGAGTCACATTTTCTAAAGTTGTTCTTGACAATGTGTATAAAATCTTCATCTTCCAGTTGTCTTGTGTACAATTTAAAATAGCTACATTAGAAGCATATGTGAAAGTAGCTTTTGTTTATCCAGTTATTAATTCAGGTGTCAACCTGTTTTCTCACCTGGGATTTGAGAAATACAATATGCGTTTGCCATTTGAGTTGTTGAGAGAGTTAATATATAATCAGAATCCCATAGGTAAACCATGCTGGGAAACAAACCAAGCTGCAATGCAGCTCTCTCTACCTAAAAGAGATACTATAATGGACATCTTATAGGTAAGATTCAATATGATGTGCACCCACAGCTACATATCGGTTATAAAGTTGCAATATAAGACTTAAATGTAGTTTCTCTGCCTGTATCATATCTAAACCAATAATATTATTTAAGTCAGGGGTTGGCAGACTATCATTTGTGAGCCTAATGTGTCTTGCTGTCTGTACTTATAAATAAAATTTTATTGGAACACAATTTATATAATGTTTATGACTGCTTAGTACTAGAGTTGAGTAATTGAGACAGAGACTTTATGGTCCACAAAGCCTCAATATATTCTATAGAGTCTTTCACAGAAAAAGCTTGCCAACCTCCAGTGTAAGTACAGTTGACCCTTGAGAAACACAGGTTTGAACTGTGCAGGTCCACTTATTCTCTGATTTTTAAAAATAAATACTATAAATGGATTTTATCTTTCTTAAGGTTTTCTTAATAACATTGTCTTTTCTCTAGCTTATTTTATTGTAAAAATACAGTGCAGTATAGAGTGAATATAACATACAAAATATGTGTTAATCGACTGCATGCACTATCAATAAGTCTTCTGGTCAACAGTAGGCTGCTAGTAGTTAAGTTTTGGGGGAATCAAAAGTTATATGTGGATTATTCACTGTGCTGGGGTGAGCAGCCCCAACACTTGCATTGTTCAAGGGTCAAGTGTGATGAGACAAACACTCACATAAGCACCCTGACCTATCCATGGGTGATGCATCAATCCTGTATATTTAGATAAGAGTGAACAAGTCTTGACTACTTTATAAAAGTTTAAAAATAAGCGCTATCATTATTAATTCTGACAACAAACCTATCAGGTCTCTCTTATTGTTATAACCGTTTCAAAGGGAAGTAAGAGTCCAGCTCTTGAACATTCCCACTATTAAAAGCCGAAATATTGAAATGAAATATTTAAGCTACACTAACAGAGACTGAATTCAGAATCCTGAAATTACTCTTTACATGTTCCTGGACAAGCATCTAAATGTGCTTCTGCTTCAGAGTCTTCATCTGTAAACTGAGGACAGCAAACCTCATAAGGTTGTTTGGCATTAAATAAGTTAATAATTAGAAGCTCTTCGAAAGATACTTTAAACATAAAAATACATAGCAAGTGATAGCTACTATTATGTTAATTTTATTATCAGTCATGTTGGATCTTCTAATACTCCAATTTCTACAGATTTTTCTCATTACACTACGTCAGCTTCTAAGTTCTGCACTTCAAGTTACTGATAGATTGTTTTTGACACCAGATGTATTTTCTGAATCTATGGGAATATGGCGCATTTATATAAATAAACAGAAACAAAACTTTGCTTTGCCCAAGAAGCAAGGGTCCATTAAATATCTGAAGTTTTTTTTAACACCTATAGGATTTTCATTTTGACTCTTTTCTACTAGCCCCTTAAAATAAAAATATGTTTATATATACTAAAATACTAAATTATTTTAAATAAGCAGTCAAGGAATAAATTTTATTTTTCAGTGGTTTGGCAGTGTTTAATCAAATAGCTTTTTTTATTATTTAAAAACAGCATGGGTACAAGTCAAACCTAAGTCTAAAGTTGCATTTTAAGGGAAATGGGGGTATTTGCCTGTTTTATGGGATTTGTGTATAGAAATTGCTAAATGCCTCTAAGTCGGGATGATCCAATGCTTTCTGAGCATCAAAATGTTAGGTGATATGTAAATTACTCCCTGGAGTCATAGCTTCACCTGTTTGTCATGCAGCAAAAACTTCTCCCAGTGAAATGCATGCCAAACTCTACATGCAGTGGTTTCTTTTGGTTCTAGAACTTACCTCAAATTATACATGAGTTCACTCTTGATAATATTAACAAGCTTAATATTAACACAGAGCAAGATTGGTCTTCAAAATTGCTTCATTAATGACCTTCAGCATCTTGGGCATTTTTTATTGCCAAGACAAGAGCTGTTTTCTGTAATATTTGAAAAAGGAGATTGGTTTCATTTAAGAAAGGATTCAGTATATATAACTAGAGACACATTCTATCAGAAAAGGAAAAGAGAGAAACTATTTTTTAATTCAATGGGAAGTACCATGAAAATTAGGTAATCCATTACTACTCCTAAGTAATTAAAATGATCTGTGATATAATTAAATGTGTAATGAAAAGTTAATTAGAAATTAGAGTATATTAAACGCAAAAACAATCCATCTAACTTATTATGTCAAATGGGTATTTTCTACAGTGCCCATATATATGAACTGTATAATAAATTGCAAATAAATTCTCTATTATGAAGTTACATTCATAATATTATTTATCTGATATTCATAATATTTACAATTTTATGAACATTCATAATTTGTACAAAGAAGTAATTCAAAATCACTTCATTTTTGTCAAAAAAAATTATTTGGTTATTCAACTAATTATTGTTGAATAGATACTATGTGTTTTTTTACTGTGAAGAAGAAATTGGTGAAAAACATTGTGCCTAGTTTTAGAAAACCATCATTTCATTTGGGAAATCATGGCATCTATCCATATAAAGGCAACTAAGAAAAAACATCCAGAACACACCAAACTGTCAAATCAATAACATAGCAGATCTTTTTTTTTTAATATCATTCTATGAAGCATGATATATTTTTTCATTAATATTTATTGAATACTTGCTAGTTTTAGGCACTCTGCTGGGGTCTTGGACAAATTGGTCATAATAAGAGGGGGATGTCCTGACCCCTAGGTTCATTATCGCTATGTGTGGTGTAGGCTGCTAGTAACCAGTCAACAGCGCAGTCAAACCTTGGGAATATCAATGATTGAGGGTAAGGCGATTATGCTGAGGTCTTAGTCTTCTAGTCTTCTTTATTCTAATTACCAAGACAACTTTTCTGAACATTAACTTTTATGAACTCTTTTCAACTCTACTGAAGAGGTGAATAATGGCATAGAATGAGTCTTTATGTACTTTCTTAGTACAACTAATAAAAAAGAAAGACTATGTTTTATTTTATTGACTAAGGAGTTATTTCCACTTCATCTATAAAAAGTCCCTCTGTTAGTACACACAGACCCAGGAAAAATCCTCGAGATTGAAAATCTACGTCTGTAAGCAGAGGGCAAGGAAAGACTGAGAAAAGAGGCTGACAGCTCCAGCCTGGCAATTACTTGAGTTTATTAAGGAACCTTACATATGAGGCACATGTTGGCTGGAGGCAAGTCAAAGTGGACATCCTCAGCACCACTTGGAAGGGAGGATGGATAAGGGTACTGAGCTTGACTGGCCCCAGATACGGGGAAAACACTTTTCATGCTTGCCCAGGGCAGGGAGAAGGCTTCTTCCAGGAGCCAGCATGCCTTGGGGAACAGGGGAAGGGCGGCTCAGACAGGCTCCAAGGGGATCTAACTGGCAGTCCTTTAAGGTGTGCTATATAAATAGTGTATCTGTTTGAAAATTTTTCTCAAACTGTAATTGTTGATGATTTATTATTAAATACATTACTTTTTAAGGATAAAATAGCTAAAATGACTGTTAAAAAATGCCTCATTTTCATTTATAAACTCTTACCAATTCCTTTAAAATGTTAACTTAAATATTAAATATTTATAGAGTTTATGCATTTCTTGTTTTAATCCTAAAAGGCAGTGAAGAAAGGAAATTCTACTGAATGTTTCATATATAGATAGTAAAATACCTTACAACTTTAAAATTTGAAAAAAAATAATATTTTTTGATGATTAAAGTACCAATAAATGATTACTACACTTCACAGTTAGTTGAGAATTGCATCAGGCACTTCAAAGTCATCATTTTCTTTTCTTTCTTTCATATTATAGGAGGAAAAACAAATCAATGAGAAATAAATGATGACTCTAGATGCAGGGTTGAGAAGATACAGGACTTGTGGATGGAGTACTGAGAGTCCCATCTCTATCTAACATTATTATCCCATCTCTGGCATTCTAAGCACAGTTATCAGGGATTTCTTTCATCAGCATAGAAAAGGAGAAGTAGAAAAACATGAAATAAAATGTTTTTAATCGCATGGGGGAAATGTAAGGAAGCATAGAACTAACCTCTGCTGTTAATGCACATATAATAGGTCGCATGTAATAGGTGTAAAAACGCATTAATTAACTAGGAACGCAAGTGTTGCCATTAGCAAGCATTTTACTTATTTAACCAACCACTGGGAAGACCCCAGCTGTGCTTAGATTTCATAGGTATTTAATGATTTGTTACACCACAGACCCAGCACATGTGGCTTGGACCCACACGTTGTGCAGCAGAAGGCAATGGTGAACCACTGCTGCGTTTCCTTCCTCAGTCTTTATCTTTCTTACCTCTCTTCCCTTGAAAACCTTACGATGAGACTGCTCACTTATCCATAGGGTCCCCAGGAGTCCCGCCAACTGTAGGGCACGTAACAATCACCACCCATTAAAATAAAATGAATGATAAAAACAGATAAAATTTGCATTCAGCATTTGCTATTATAAAAGTATTTAAAAGAATTATGTTAGCTCTAGATGAATTATGAGAGGTGGATACACTAGAACTGAGTGTTCTTAAAATATATTATTGATTTAATATATTTGCTAGTATATTTACTAGTATAGCTTTTATATTTAATTTAGCTGGAGTGAATCTATATTCAGTACATAAAGCAGCTATTTTAGTAAGCTAATATGATTTTACTGATAAAATATATTAATTGGCATCTTATATATACATATAATAGTAATGATTAAAATGTTTCTCTCTTAGAAGAAGATAGTGTCCATTTTTGTAAAATGAATTTCCATCTGTATATATATTTTAACTCCATCAGATGTGCTGTGTACATTAGCATCAATTGTTTTATAGGCATTATTGAGCAGCAGTTATTAATAATCCATAGACTTCAGACATACTGACTTTGCAGGCAAGGCGTTTCCTAGCTTCTCACCTAGATACATTGATCAGTCAGGCAGATAACAGTAGTATTTCACTTTAACTAGACCTTTAAATAAATGAACACCCTCTCTCAGGTCCTATGGTGTTTAAAAAATTTACATTAGCTTAAGTAGTCACTGGATGTCAGCATTGTTTCACTAAAATCTGTTTGTAGGTATTATTTTTGACTAGCAAGTTTACAAATGTTAAGTATTATCTGGGTTACTTTCCTATATTATTTTGATCTTAGAGACAAAGGAAAAATGTATGTGATAAAAGATGAAAGCCTCTTAGAAAATACATGAGAGATTCTTTAGCCAGATTTCTCTTAGGTGTAGATCACACCATTTGAGCAAAATAAAGACCTAGTACTAAAGAATTTAATTCTTTCTGCCACCAAAATGCCCTTAGGTTGACCAAGATAGGCATCCTCATGGGAAAAGTGAGAGGAGAAATATTTTATTTTCTCTTTTCTTCCTTCTTTCCTCCTCCCTCCCTCCCTCCCTCCCTCCCTCCCTCCCTCCCTCCCTCCCTCCCTCCCTCCCTTCTTTCTTCCTTTCTTCCTTTCTTTCTTTCTTCCTTCCTTCCTTCCTTCCTTCCTTCCTTCCTTCCTTCCTTCCTTCCTTCCTTCCTTCCTTCCTTCCTTCCTTCCTTCCTTCCTTCCTTCCTTCCTTCCTTCCTTCCTTCCTTCCTTCCTTTCTTTCTTTCTTTCTTTCTTTCTTTCTTTCTTTCTTTCTTTCTTTCTTTCTTTCTCTTTCTCTTCTTTCGGAAGTGTAGAGATAGCATTACTTTTAGCATATGCAATATTTCTATAAAACTTTAATCACAGTTTACTAGTCTTTCTTTTTCTATAGAAACATTTTTAAAACTGTTACTCTGAATTCATAGTTTTACACATATAAACCACATGATGGTCACCATGATGTGATTCCACAGTGATGATTTTTTATTAGACTTGACTAATGGGAGTACAAGAAGCACAATAGCACCCACCTTTCACTATGCATTCATCCATTGGATGAGAAATTTGTCTTCATTTCACTATAATAGGTACAAAGTCTTCCCAGCACAAGGAAACAAACAGCCCAATGCGCCACATGCCCTCCCATACATAACTCCCCCCCACACTTTGGGGGTTTTTTTGGCTGCAGTTGGATGAAGAATGCTGAGAGAAAAATTGCCTGAGAGCACTTAGAACATGTTCAAAGCAGAACTCTTACTAAGGAGAGAGAGATGCAGCAGAAGCTCATATCACAGCCAGCCGCTGACAGAGCATGTGAACTGGGCTTGTAGACACCTTGATGAAACACTAACCAAAAAGCAAAGACCCAGAAATAATTACCCGGAGTAATAAAAATATTATTGATCAGGACAATAATCCAATCATAGAAGTGGATCAGAGTGGGCCTGTATGAGGCTTCGCTCAGGAAGCATTGCTTTCTTTGATTTCTAAATATTGGAGCTCAAATCACAGTACTTCTTAGCTGCTCTAACAAATACTCCATAGTAGTCTTGGCAGAACAAGAGGATGCATTAATAAAAAGGTTTTAAAAGAGGGTGGAAATACAAATATTGGTGACATCTCTGTTTTGAGAGTTAAGATATTTATCCTAATACTAGAACGCATCAGTGGTATAGATATTGAGTAAATAGGAAACCCAGCCACGACTACTCAGGTAGCTAAGGTACAGCAAAATCTGCACTTACCCAAGTTTTAATTGAACATGTTAATTGAGAACTTCTAGAGTTACTGAAGTGGAGAGCTGTGATAAATTCAAATAGCTCTGACTCCCTGGAGGATAACAGGATATTGGATTCTTTCATTAAAGAAGTGATGCATGTAGGTGTATTGATACCTTCAAACTCTTGATATAATAGGCCTGTCTGGCCAGTAAAATCAAAAGCTGACAGGCCTTGGTGACTCTCAATGCTGAGTGAAGTCATTTTCAGTCACATCACTGTCACAGTCACTATGGGAGAGGAAATGCAGCTAGTTAGAGGAAAGTTGTACAAGCTACTTTATCTCACTAATACTTTCTTTTCTGTCTAATCTCAGGAGGTATCCAGAAATAGTTGGCTTTACATAAGAAGGAATGAAATATACTTTTGCCACGCTAGCCAAAGGTATTTTAATGCCCCTGCTTATTGTCATAATTTAATGAAGAAAAAAATTGACTGTAACATTACTACTGGAGCTAAAATTAATTATAAGATTAGTAAAAGCCAATTTCTAAGGAAGAGTGCATTCTTAATTGGATGAGGTGGTGTGTGACTTGATGTCCTTGGTTTGGCCAATACATCAGGTCAAAATATAAAGGAAAAGTTGAATTTTTATACTTTTATGAGAATAAAGTCGTTGACTGTAGAAATCCATGTTGTTTTGAGTTTCTGGTAAAAATCTAGAAACAGTAAAAACAATGGTATTTGGAATATGGGACCCAAGAATTAACTGATGAATCTGCTTACTGCTTACATTATGACACCCAGTTTTCCTGGTTCACCTTTTACTAGTTATTCAAGCTATGTGAGTAGGTTATATTCCTCTTTGTATCTTAGTTTCCCTGTATACATAAAATGAGGAAAATATGGTCTCCAAAGTTGTTACAATCAACAAATAATTAATGTAGGTAAAGAGTTTAGAATAGTGACTGGTACCTAAGAAATGTTCAGTAAATATCAGCTATTGATTTGCTATTGGCACTGCACTTACCAAACATAGAATCATTGGAAGCAGAGATTTCAATGATACCCCAAGTGATGTGTTAAACAAACAAAGGTAAACTGTATAATATCTGAAATAAAAAAATAGACTGGATTGGATTAACTGCAGATTATATATTAAAGAAGAAAATACTAACTTGAAGACATAGGAATATAAATTATTTAAAATTAACCAAGGTTAGAAGAGTGAATGGGAATAATTTAAATAGAACATCAATGACCTGTGGAACTGTATCAACCAGTCTGTACTGAATACATTTATACCATAGTTAGCTAATGGCTAATGGACTGTCCCTTAACCAATTAACTAGTTGGGAAGGCAGGATTTTTCTAACTACTAATCATATCTCCTCTTTATGATATTTTTATGCTAATCTCTAATACAAATTCATTTCCATACTGTTTATCATTACAACCCAGCTTTAGCAGAGTAAGAGCTTAAGGAAGGATTTGTGATGTGAGAGAAGATTTCAAAACAAATAACATTTTTGTTCTTACAAGAACTCATCACAGGCTTTTCATGTGAACTTTCTTCAAAAGTTGAAGTGAAATAAACCAGTCAAAGACAAGTACCATATGATTTCATTCATATGTAGAATCTAAGAACAAAATAAACCAACAAATAAAGTAGAATCAGACTCATAGCTAGAGAACAGGCTGACAACTGTCTGAGGGGAGGGGGATTTCAGGAATGGGTAAAAAAGGTAAAGGGATTAAGCAAAAAAAAAAAAACCCAAAAAATAAAAATCATAGACACAGACAATAGCATGGTGATCGATCACCTGAGGAGGAGATGTGGGGATGTAGAATATGGTATAGGGGAGATAAATGGTGATGAAAGGAGACTTGACTTGGGGTGGTGAACACAAATACAATATACAGATGATGTGTTATAGAATTGTACACCTAGAACTTACATAATTGTATTAACCAGTGTCACCCCAATAAATTAAATAAATAAAATAAAATTTTTAAAAAGTTGAATCAAAGTAGGTTTTTGAATTCACAATAAAGTAATATCTTTTATCTAACATAATATGTAAGTAACTTCTTTTAAGAAACTAATTTTCCATATAGAATAGATGAAGTTTATTAGTTTCAGAGCCACATCTTTAAATTTTGTGTATTTTTGGATAAGAATATTTTCATATTGCATTCTATACTTGTCTGCTTTTAGAGATACTATATGGAATATCACTCAACCTTTTCGCAATGACTCTAGTAACTATAATGACTTTCTCTTTTTATTCTGTGACAGTTTGCATTGGATTCTATATAACTGTATAAATTGTTTATACATTAGCCCCAGTAATAAGTCATAATAATAATAATAGTAATCTCCTCTAAAATATACTTAAGAAACATTATGATTTATAATTAGCTAATAAGATACAGATCAGGCAGATGCAATTTCACTAACATGGACAGTTCCTCTTATTAAGTCATACAATATGATAGTGGAATTCTAGACCTGAATACTATCTATTATAAATTAATTTATCATAAAATTATTATACTGTGCATTACCAATAATAATTTTAATCAAAAACTGCAAGTAACTTGTCCATAACCATGTATAATAGTATTTCTTTGCCTCTTTCAGCTCTTCCATTAATTAGATCCTTTTCATAATTCATTGAAGTATACTGAGCCCAAAAATTTCAATTTCTTCTACAAACAGGCTTTTCATCAAAACAGTTAGGATGTTTCTGGAGGGAGAAATCAAATTATGCCTCATTCAAGCTACTGAATCTTGGGGTCAGGATTTTGATATTGCTTATTTAACAGCAGCTTAGCTTATATCCTAATTAGTACAAACACACAGCTGTAAACTGTTTTAAATGTTATAGAGACCAGAACCCAGTGCTTAAGGGCAGATAGCAGGAGGCAGCTACTTAAGATGAAGTGGTTGGTGGGAGCTGCTCTGAGAAAGTGCAGTTAAGCTGGCATTTCAAGATAGGAGTTAGACAAGCTAAGAGATGAGGAATCAGGTATGAGCTGGATGCACAGGGCCCACGCAGCAGAAAGGAGTGGAGGTGTTTCAGGAATCCCTGAGAGTCCCAACATGAAAATAAAATGCCAGGTAGGTGAGGGGCAAGGCTGGAGTGAAACGATGCACCTCTGATAAGGCATTGGCATTTACTCCAAGGGACATGGCAAGCAGAGCAATGACACGATCATGCTGCCATTTTTATTAAATAAAGAGATCTCTATGTAAAGGGACTTCTGAACTGTAGAATGTGCAGTCTTGGAAACAGAGTGGAAGCGAGAAGCTCTGTTAGGAGAGCTTTCCAATGTAGGTCAGAGATGATGATGCCTTTTAAAAAAATTTTATATCAATGTTGTGCAAAAAGTCCACATTTGGAAGTCTTTAACCTTTCAAAATGCTAGGAAATACATTGAAAGACTCCTCAAAAAATATTGATCTTGCTTCTGTTTTGATCCCCATGAATGCTACATTCACCTCCACGTGCTGATAATAGACTTGCCCTTGGTACTTATCTGATGTTACCATTGCCATTCTGATTTATATTCATCAAGTTTCTGGTTATTCTTATGTGTTTTTCCAAATTGAATCACTCTTCAAGGCATCAGGTGCTACTTCTATTGAACTTTCACTATAGACTATAGCCAACATGCAGTAAGAACATGTAAGACTGGAAGTGATTGTACCACTCCAGAGTCTTATTTTAGAGAATGTAACACCTCATAACTATCAAATGGGGTCATTTATCTTTTAGTTATGGTCTAGTTTTCCTTATTTTTTCCAAATCTAAACCACACAGTAAAAAGTACTCTAGTAAGATAGGTCCAAAAATTTTAGACTGAGTGTTCCAGTGATACTACACTGCATTTCAAAGTATTCCTGGGAGTGGTACCTAGGTCTTTTAAAGGACTCCATGGGTGAAATATTTTATTCTATAATCAATTCAGTTTTACCTTAGCTCCTTTGACTCTGAAAATGGTCCATCTTTCCTCACAGCCCTTTGATTGTCTAGAGGTTCCAAACTGTCAAATTCAGAGTTCACATTAAAACTAAAGATATTTTCTGTAGTTCACCAATCTAATTAACATGATCAGTCAGCTGAGCAGACCTACACACTAGCGAGTCAATTGTTAGGGTCATTTCAGCTATTTTTAGATTAATGTCTTTAATAACACACAAAAAGTGATGCTGATCTTTAGGGAAAAGTTTTAAAGAATTGTAACTGAAGAAGGATAGCCCTGTCATTTTCTTCTCTGCAGTCTAAATATGATAAATTTAATCTAGTGTATGAGCAAATGAATTAATGGAATTTAGTTTCTCAGTACCCAGGCAAAGCAGAATTTTCTCTTAAGTTTTTTAGAGAATTATGTTACAAGCATTATACAACTATTTTTATAAATATTCTTCTGAGGTTAAGTCTGTTAGATGTGAGACAAATCTAAATGGACATTGAACAGTACTCATTGATATAGAAGTTTAATTTTTCATAAATCTGAACTACCATTTCATCATTTCTTATCAGCTCTATGGTGAATGTTTACATGGTTACTGTTTCTATACCTACTGAAGTGGATTAGGTGAGTGAGAATTATTAGGATAAATTCAATGGATTGGAATGCAAGTTTTGAGATACACTAAGCAGAGTGAGCCTGAATGTGTATATGTTGCAAAAACTGGGTGTATAGAGAATCTGGATTGACTAGTGTTAGAACTTGACTTTTTTCCCCCTGTCTTTCAATCAAACCTAATATGTCATTTTGGAAAAGTCTCTATTTTCTGTAGCCATAGTGGAAGTTTGTTCTTATGCTGGCCACACTGTTACTATATACATATTTTATGAAGCAGAAATCTTGGCTCTTAGAACAACTTTGAATTTGGCCGCTTATCCAAACTTGGCCTTCCTTGGTTTCTGTGAGGCCCCAACATTCATCTAATAGTTCATATTTGTGCTTAGTCCAGACATTGTTTTCTGCTTCTTACAAGGAAATTCATGATTCTTCTATACATAATCAGAGTCTGTAAGTTCTAACAGAAGCACAATCATCATGAATCTTAAGTAGAGACAAAATAAGTCAACAGAATGGGCGGTCTACTGATTTTACCTTTGTCATTTTATAATATGTATGATATATCTTTATAGTTTTATAATATATATGTTAATATAGTGAGACCTGCATATAATTAATAAAAAGACACATACGGAGGATGTGCTTATTTTTTGAAATAAATGTATAAAATAAAATAGTATATGTTCAGAGCATGGGGAAGAAGAAATAATACCACAGGGGAGACCACAATAGTGGGTAGTGTAAATTAAGAAGAAACACTCTGTTCTCTGAAATCCTCTTACAACTGTTAATTGTTTCCCTCATTTAGAATTTTCTATGAATTTCCTAATATTTTCCTTTATATTTTATGTAATAATGAAATGATTCTTTAATTCAATTTTTTTTATAGCAAAATAAACATTTTGCTTATTTCATAGAAACTAGGGTTTTAAGTAACTTCTGAACCCCAGGAAATATATAACTGCAGTGAAAACTGAGACAAACATGAGAAAAATACTGCATAAAATAAATTGTATTCTTCTATTGATTGTAGTCAATCACGACCCTTTTTGTTGAATGTTTCTAAGTCCCACCTATGTATCATAAGCCACAGAAATAGAACTGGGAATTCATAGGAGGAGGAGAATATTCTTTTTGCAGATGAGACTAATCTCAAAGTGTAGCGCCGCAATCCTTGGACTCCTTGGTGGCTCATTTACTTCTTTTCTTTGAACTCTCATGTACCCAGTGGACACTGGTAGACTCGTCTCATAAAGAATATTTGAATCCAAAATGGTTGAAGATGAAACCAAACTCAGAAACTGGGGAATAAAAAAATCAGAATTTTATAAACTCAAGGGAACAAAAGTACTGAGAAATAACTGAAATTAGGAAATCCAGATGGTTTTCAAATACATCTATGTTTCTTAACTCCCAAACACACATGGAAATATTCTAATAAAGCTTTGTTTAAAGCCATAGCTATGAACTGAATCCAATAGCACAACCCTAAGATTATTGCTTCTGGTACAATAGGAATAGTTATCTTTAAGTGACTCTAAACAACGTGCACTAAAACCTAACTGTGATGCTTATGAGCCATGTGTCATGGGACCCATTTTTGAATCTGTGTGGGTGCAGTTTCCTCACCTATAAAATAAATAGTTCAATGTGAATGATCACTGTGATTCCTCAGTAACTCAAATTTCTGATTCCATTAATTAATTGTGTCTTAAAAATAATCTATCTATTCTTGGTTAAATTATATATTCAGTTGGGTTTTTCAGAATGCTATTGAAATACAATTTTTTTCTTGAATAATGCTGTTTATTCTTTACCATATATTTTATTTACATACTGAAAGTAAGGCTTTGATAGATTTTAAACTACATGATGATTTCAAGATTTATGTCATGTTATTTGAAAAGTAAGACTCGCCTGGCCGGTTTGGCTGAGCATCGTCCCAGGCACCAGGAGGTCACCAGTTTGACTTCCAGTCAGGGCACAGGCTCAGGTTGCTGACTAGATCCCCAGTACAGGGCGTGCAGGAGGCAGCCGATCTCTCTGGTTGATGTTTCTGTCTCTCTCTCTACCTCTCCTTTCCTCTCTCTGAAATCAATAAAAACATATTAAAAAGAAAAAAAGTAAGGTTAGCTGGGTGTATGTAATTTTAATTTTAGCCTAAAGATAAATATGTGTGTTTTAAATTTATACATATGAGCACCATTTAGCTTTGTAATTATAAACCAAAATAACATATGAAGGTTATTATATGTTAAACCTTCATAAAAGAACTAAATAAATTTGAAAAACAGTATTTTGCCTGCATATCATAAGGCAAAAGACAACAAATCTATATACAATTACTGTATTCTAGTTAGTATTTTTTTTTAATTCATAGCCATATGGATTAGCAATTCTGCAAATAACTTAAATGAATTCTATGGTTGAAGAAACAAGTAAAAATATTGTACATAATGAGAGCATTGTCTCTCTGTTAGAGAGGGAAACTACAGATAAGGAAAGTGGGAAGCTAGGATGGGCCTTGTGTTTGAAATTGAGGTATCAGTATGCACACATTTTAAAAATCTATATACAGTTAGATAGATACAGAAATAAACATAGATGTGCACGTCTGCATGGGTGAGTGTGCATACTATATTTCCTAGCTTTGTCTACTGACAGGGACCACTAGCCTAGAAACAGTGGCTCTACTCCTCATACTCTTCTAGCTGTACTGTCCATCTTTCAGCCATTCGAATTAGCCTCTCATTCTCCCACCCAAGAGCCTTTGAACATATTTTCTTTCTTCCTGATATGGTCTTCCCTCCCATCTTAATGCTTATTCACATTTATTAATTATACAGGGAAATATTTCTTAATCTCTTTGATAAGACCAAGTCTCTGTGGAATATACTTTCGAAGTACCTGTCAGAGGAAAGGAACCACTTAGCTTACCAAATTCTGCCTTTGGCTAATAGGGTCCTTTCTAGGACATCTTGTTGACAGGTAGCAGAGTCCATGTCATAGGCCTTTCTACCTTATGCACATCTCCTTCCTGTAATCATGCCCCTCGGACAGAGGTAGAGGCCTGGCAGACAGCTGGAGATTCGTGGCCCGTCCTTTCTATTTGAAATGTAACTTTTGGCCATGACATTATAATTAGCCAACTGTAAGACCTTCGTAGATTGTGCCACTTCTCTGAAGTTTCAGAGTCTCATGTGTTAGAAGAGGTGGGTGGTTTACAGTCTCCCAGATCTTCTTAACTATAATAGTCTGTGCCGGATGCTAATGAGCTGTAAGGAATTGTTAGTAAGTTATTTGTCCCTCAAAACATTGTAATTAGAGTGCTATATCACTGGCTGGGAAACACTTGGGGCTTTATAAAGATGAAGTGTTCCAGTAATGCCAAGAAGTTCGGTGGTTGTAAAATTTTTATTATCATTATAAAAATCAAAGTGCTGGTTTATAGAGGATTGGTATATATCCTAATGTTAAAACAAAACTGAATTTTGGAATAAAATTGTTTCAGTGATATTAAATTTATTACTCGTTTACTTATGCTATCATAGGTATCTCTCATGGTTACATTACTCCTTAACTACAAAAATAGAGCCTACTATATGCCAGGCACTATGACAGATACTGGGAATTCAGAAATAAATGAGATCCACTCCCCTGCACTCAGAGCTAACTCACAAGCTAATAAATATAAAATATATTATAGATCCTGGTTCATGTAAGCACAGAGTTTTATGAAAGCATGCAAGAGCAGAAAATAGCACAACCTCAGGAAAAATAGGTTAAGTAGAAGAAAAGCTTTCAGCAAGAAGTGATATAAAGTTGAATCCTGAATAAAAAGCCAGATTCTGATCCGTAAGTTTTTCTGACCTAATTCTTTACCCCATCTATTTTGGGGAGAATTACATATGTATGGGAGAATTTCCCATTCAGTTGGAAATAATTACTATGACAATAACTCTAGAGTGGAGCCAATGTTCTCATTTAAGTCACAGATAATGGGAGGGGGGGGATGGAATATGAAACAAAGAAAAGGAGACCCTGTCAGAAATGATAGTTAGATAACCAAATCAATGATTTTCAGTGTGTATCAAGAGTTGTTAGATTACTAGGATATTTCTATAATTATTAGAGATGTTTTAAGCCATGGAAGTAAATTCATGAATAATAGAGAGAAAAGGAAATATGTGTGTAAATGCTCCTCCCATGGTAAGATGATGTGATGTTACATAGTGTAGGCTTCTATGAATTAATAACCCAGGTTTTTTAATACACAAAAATGTAAAATGTCTCAATAATTCATTAGCCTGTTGTGGTGGGAGGGTGTGGAGAGAGGGAAGAGACCATTAGATGGGTACCAAAAAATGGTTTCATTCTCTATGGCATCTCAGAAGGTATGATATTATCATCTTCATGGATAAAAGGGAAGAACTGGTAGCAATATTTAAATCCTGTCTCTATGGTTTCTTATTTTCTTGGCATTTGATTCTGGCTATAAGGAAGGTGTGCATTTTTAAAGTAATTACTAAGATTCAACCATTAGTGATTTGCTTGGAAAAAATTTCTTATATTTGCTTTTTGATTATTTCATTTATTTAGTTAATAAATTGAACTTCCATGTATAAAAACTGGTATAAGAAATATGAAAATAGCTCAGAAAGTTAAATAACAATAATAATAATACTTACAGAAGGGATTATTAATTAATCATTGCTGTACTTATTGAACCCTGATAAAGTTTCTAAAACTCTCCAGCATAGCACTTCACCACCAGTTGATAATAACTGGTACAAAAGATCAAATTAATTCGCTATTCTTGGTCAAGTTGTAGCTAAATAGCATATACAAAAGAGGAAATTTCCCCTTTGCATTGTCATTCTCCCCAATGACTCTAGTTTAATTAACATAGTACAAATACTTCCCAGGTGCCTTGTAATAGTTCTAATACTAGGCTTAGCCCTGGAGTTTACAGAACACTCAAAACATACATATCTAGTTAGAGAGAGACGATAACTTCCATGTAGCGAATAGAAGGAACTAAGTGGTGCAGTGTGTGGTACAGACTGCTAAATATATACTTAAGAGGAGTGATCAGTTGGGCTAAGTGGATCCAGAAAGGCATCAGGAAACAGAAGAAACTGAGATATTTGTGAACATGATAAAACAAAGCTATATTCCCAAAATAAAGGCACCCTGAGAGATGCTTTCACTAAATAGGTGGCAAAAACTGGCCTTAGCAGCTTCCCAAGATTGCTACTGAAGTTTGACGTTCCAGATAAATTTGCAGCGCCCCAATCGAATGTCTCAATGACTGAGTTAGATATGTAAATCAGATATAAGGGCAAAAGAAAAGAAGAAGAAAAGGGAGAAAACTCATGGACACAGACAATAATATTGTGATTGCAAGGGGGAGGGGCTTGGGGGAGGTGGGAGAGGGTATGGGGGGTAAATGGTGATGGATGAAGACTTGACGGGGGCTGTTGAACACACAGTACAGTGTGCAGATGGTGTGTTGTAGATTGTGCACCTGGAGCCTGTATAATTTTGTCAAGCAGTGTTACCCCAATAAATTCTATATTACTGAATTTATTTACATATACAGTATATATATATGCACACACATATATGATTCATATATTTTAGGAAGCGTCTCCATCAAGACTGTACTGGCTATACTGAATATTCTCAAAACACGTTAAATTTCTATTCTTGTAAAACAAACATTAGCATTATATATTTTCTAAAATGGAAGCATCTTAAGATCAAATTAATCAGACAGGCTGTTTATTGTTAAGGGAATTTATTTATACAATAACCTCCTAATACAGAATATGAAGAAGCTTTGTTTTTGTTTAGAGAACAGAAAAGAAAAATAAACAGCCCAAATAGCAAACAATAGACAGAACTTACTACTTTGAACTCATAAAAGGCAGGTGTAGAGTAAAGAAAAAGGGGAAAAACCTACCATGTGCCTGACATCTTGTGTCAGGCAAGAAAGGGGAAAAAGGTATTATCTGCCACATCTATTATGTGCCTGACACTTTAAATGTATAATACTATTTAATTCTAAATTATAGGTATATTTTACAGTAAGAGAAATTGAAATTCAACAATGTTCTTGATTATGTAAAATCCACTACTATTTTTTGTTCGACTGTCGGTGAGGTATTTACAAATTTAAATTTAGCACCTCACAAAGTTTTGGACAAGATGTGATGCGTGGGCAAAGCACCACCTCAGCCACTAGCAAAGGATAATTATTATGAAGATTGTTAACACCAGCATACAGGCAAGACTTGGCAAGAGAATCTGCAAAGAGATCCAGACAAGATGTCATAAATAGGGAGCAGGTTTGGAAAGGAGTACAGTGTGCTGATCGTTGATCATTTGGAAGGTTACATAATTTCCCTGAAAAGTAGTAGCCTTTGATATTAACCGCCCCTAGCATTGCATGCTAGCTTTGCCATGTACTAGTTGTTTTCATTGGGCAAGTTAATTAACCTCTCTAAACCTTAATATCCGAATTCATAAAACTCACAATGTAAAAATAATTAGCAGCAGCCTCAGAGAGTTAGGGTGAGAATTAAAGGAGATAACTCTTATAAAGTTACTAATATAGTGTTTGACATGTAAGTTGCCCTCGCATTAGGTATTCTTCCTTCTCTTTACATAGTATAAGGGAAGCTAAAGTAATGTAACAAAAATATAATTACATTTTTAAAGTTAAATATCTGAATTCTTGCCCATGTTCAAGCGCTGATTTGCTGTGTGTCCCGTTTCGCATGAACTGCATGAAGTGTGAAGACTAGGACTGCCCGTCTGTATCTCAGAGGGTCATTGCGGGGATTAAAAATATAAAGCACCTAGTAGATAAGTATTTTGAAAGTATAAAGAGCCACTCTGATATATAAGGCTATAACAAAGTAATATTTGATTTTATAATTTCCATCTTATGAGTTTTCCAGATTAGCTTAATAAAACATAACCAAGTTAATTCTCATGCACTCTTTCTGTTTCTTAATCCCCAAGAACACGTCCACAGTTATGTACAGGTGGAATCGTTTCTTCACTTTTCGGCCAGGGCAAACCTTTCAAATAAAAATGCAAATAAATGAAATAATGTTTAAGAAGCATTGGAATTCTTTATAATGTGTTAACAGTAAAGACCAAACGCCACGCCCCTGAGCAGATCACCAGGCCCTGATCCCCTCTGGTGATCCCGGATGGTCGGCAGAGCGGAGGGTGGTTTGATCCCTCGCCCGCCCGCCTCCCGCCCGCACCCGGCGCGCAGAAGCAGCTGGTCTTGGCGCTCTTGCGGAGTGAGCGCGGCCTCGCAGGCTCCCTGGGATGCACTCTTGGCAGCTATCCGACAACTGCAGTTTGCACAGAAGTTCTCGCTTCATTTTCCAGACCTTTGCTGGAGTCATTGGAGGGCTTGATAGAATCTTAAGCTTGGTCTTTTAGGAGAGGAGATATCAAAGGAAAATTATAAAAAAATCAATCAACACTTTGCCTCACCTTTTTCCCTAATCAGCGTTACAGATCCAACTACATATTCTGTATCACCACTTTGGGGAATAGTGTTCAGGGAGAAAGATCTGATTAGCAGCTTGAAAGAAGTTTTGCCTAAATGATGTTGCTCCTAGAGAGGAGACAAATAAATTATACTGGATGTCATTACAAATGGAACTGACACTGAAATATTGTAAGGGTCCCACATCATCAGTCTTCCAGTCTTTCAAACAAGATAGCTCGAAAATGTCCTTCCCATTGCAGTTTAGCTTAAAAAGGCTTCTACAGGATGCTATCCTGTCCTGCACTCTACCCCTCCGGTGCCGTAGTGGTGACCAGGGAGTACAGAAAGCTCAGTGTGCCTTGAGATAGACTTGGCACAGCCAACGTTTTGGTGAAAAGGGGAAATATTGGGCACAAAATATAGGCCTCTCTTAAATGCAAATGCCTCCAAACAAAACATTACCAAGTACAATCAGCCACATACAAGTGTGATAAGGGACATCAACAGGGTTCCCCAGGGGAGCGGGGTCCATATGGGAGGCGGCAGTGGAGGGCTAGGGTTAGACATGGAAAGGGCATAGAGCATGATGTAAGGGATAAATGGGTGAGCGAAGTACACCGCCCAATTTGATATTTTTGTCTATGGCCAGGAATCCTGAAATCTTTAATATCTATGAAGGACATTTTATCAAACATATATGATAGTTATAATAAATCTTGATTATGTCACACATTTTATTTATTTTATTTATTTATTTATTTACTTACTTTTTGTCATTAAGATAGGTAAGTTTATTTTTCTTTTTCTAAAACTTGAATTAATAAAATTATACAGGTTTCAGGTATACAGTTCTACAATACATCATCAGTACGTTGCATTGTGTAATTACCACCCCAAGTCAAGTCTCCTTCCATCACCATTTATCCCCCCTTTCCTTTCTTCTACCTCTCCCTCCCCCCACCTCCCCACCCCCAACCCTGAAATCACCGTATTATCGTCTATGTCCAGGAGTCCTTCTTTTCCTTTTTCTCCTCTGCTTAATCCCTTCATCCTTCTCACCCAGCCCCCAACCCCCTCCCCTCTGACAGCTGCCGGTCTGTTTTCTCTGTCCATGAGTCTCTCTCCACTTTGTTTGTTATTTTGGTCATTAGATTCCACATATAAGATTCCACTTCTGGGAATATATCCAAAAAATATGTCACAAATTTTAATCAGGGCCAAAATAATTACACAAGGGTTATTTGCATCTACCACTGATTGGTTTTTATATAACATTTAGAAAAAAGTGATGTCATATATAGACTATTTTTATTCTTTCTTCTTTAATGAACCAATGCTAATGTGAAAAAAACACATACTGCTGGTATGAATCTCTGTCATTAAAGTTAGAGTCGGTAAGCAACAATATCATAGGTTTCATTTCCTGCACAGCTAATGAAATTTGTCAATATTGAATTTAGAAACGTTTCCCTAACAGTCAAAGTGCCTGGAAAGTAGGTCAGAAAGTCCATTGGTGTGTATGTGGGTAACTCATGTATTATTTTGCCATGTAAGCAGTTAAAGAATTACTTCCTTCTGCATCATTTATCTCTAGGAGTGTCGAGCAAGGGAAAGGTCTGGTTTCTTGTCATAAAGGCAGGAACATAACCAGGCAGAGGAATATTCAATGGGAAAACAATTTAGTAAATGTTCCAAGAAATGACTGGACATGGGAAATGCCACATAGCTTATCAGAAGAAAGTTTCTTAAGGAGCCTCAGACAGCAAGATCATTTATAATCTCATGTTTGGAATGAGAAAAGTATGCATCACAATTATTAATGAGGCAGAATTAATTTAGGACCTTTTTTCTAATATTTTATTCATAAGGAACAACAAGGCTAGAGCTGAAAATACAACTTAAAGTTGTCTTAATACACATCCCCATTAAGCTACTTTTTATCATTGACTCGTTCTCAGAGATTGCATAGCCGATGTGAGCACAGTGATTAATGAAATTTCAGTTTTGAACTTTATCTTATAAGCCCAGCTTTTTGGGCATTGATGTGGAAACTAAACATTTGGAAGGCAATGAATACATTTTTATTTTGCATACAGTAACTTACTGCCCCACTTTCTACCTTTTAGCTTTGAAAGCAAGAAAAAAAAAAAAGTATGGTTATATTCTAAAATGAGAGTTTCAGTTTGATGCCATATCCTCCTGATTATAAGAATATATTTTGCTACAGAATTTGTCTAGCCACAGCAATGCCTGCCTTGGCTCTTAGCATCTCCTCCCTTTTAGGGAAATTTAGACATGTAAGGTTGGTTTAATATGAGAAAATATATTAATGTAAATATGTGAATATAAAAATAAATGTAGGAAAAAAATGTACAAAATTCAACATCCAGTTCAACAGTAAACATATTTTGGTTATTTACTATATGCCAGTTACTCTTCCAAGCACTGCAGATACACCAATGAACAAAACAGACAACTGAAAATTCTTACCCTCTGGGAGCTTACATTCTTGATAGAAATAAAAATTTAAAATAAAATTTTTCATCAACCTATGAAGAAGAGAGAATTCTTTAAAATAGCTAAAGGCTATGAACAAAACTACTAAAATCACAGTAATTAAGTATGAGTGCTAGAAGCATTCAGAATCAGGGAAAAGATGACAGTACTGACTCCATTCTATTCCATACCATACAGGACATCCAGGCCAGTCCAACAAGGCAAGAACAAGAAAAAAATGCTATAAAGAGATAGAAAATGAGAAAACTGTCATTATCCACAAGTGATGTGTGTGTGTGGGGGGGGAAATCCAGAAGAAACTGTAGGTAAACATCTAAAACTAACAGTTTGATGGATACAAAAGCAATAGACAAAAAGTCAATTTAATTTCTATATCAACAGCAAACATTTATAAGGTGAAATTTCAAAGATATTATTTTAATTGCAACACAAATACAAAGTAACTAGAAATAAATCTAACTAAATATGTTCTAGGTCTATATTTAGAAATAAATCTAACTCAATATGTTCAAGAGACTAGTACATTTTTTATTAAAACATAAAAGAGATCTATGTTAATGAAGTATACATTATGTTCAAGCAATTAAAGTCTTAATATTCTAAATATGTTTATTCTTTCTAAATTAACCTTTAGGTTCAATGTTATTCTAATAGAAATATCGATATGCTTTTGAGTGGGTAGGTAAGGAGACTTAATAAGATGATTCTAAAATTTCTGTGGAAGAGAAAGAGCCAAAATATCCCTGAAGAATCAGGGCCAGATCGAAGTATTTGCTTTACCTAATGCTAGTTATTGTTACAAGCTATGGTTATTAATTTTGGTATTGGAATAAGAATACACAAATGGATCAGTGTAACCAAAGGATGACTACTAAAAGACACACATATACATGGACAGTTGTATTTGATAGACTTGCTATTGCAAGTCTATTCATCAGGAAAATGAATAGATATGGTCACTTGGTTACCTGTATGAATATATATATATGCATATATATATGTACATATTTATAAAAATAAAATGAATAAGTCATTTTTGGAAGTTATGTTTACTATCATAACATGTCATAATTAAACTTCTTAATGAGACATTGATTATGAAGCACAAAGTAAAACATTGCTACAATGATCAGTTTGCTTTAAAATAAAGAATTTAGGATCATAAAAGATACCAAATGAATGAAGGAAAATAAAATGGGGACGAACAGGCAAGCCATGAGTTGGCACTTATAGCTACAATATATATTACTGGCCATTAATTATACTCAGACTACAATGAAGAATTCCAATGTTTCTATAAGAAAAAGCAATAAAAGTAGAAAAAAGAAGTAAACAGGAATAATATCACATGTTGGCAGGAATGCTAAGCACCTGAAACATGCATTCATTGTAGGTGATCAGAAAATGAACATTAATAGAAAATAAAAGTGTTTTCAAAATCCAACCCTTCGGGAACACAGTTACTGTAGTACCTGGTAAACTTCATCGTATGCCCAAACTTTGTTCTAACACCCCTGTCCAATAACAACATGCTCTATTGAAACTCTTGAACAAAGCACTAGGAAACTTGTAAAAGACTATTTATTTGCAACATTTTCACATAAACAGAAAACTGAAAATAATCCAAATGTGTAAATGCAATGGGTGGTTCAGTTCTGATGCATTCAAACAATGGAATATTATGCAGCAATGATCATGGGTAAACTATAGCTACATATATTAGCATAGAAGAATTCCAAATTTAATGTGGCCTTAAAACATCATATTGAAAATAAGTACTAAATGTTTCATTAATTTGAACTTCAAAAGCAGGAAACCATATATTGTATATAGATACGTTGATTAGATTTAAGAGTAGAAATAAAACAGGGCAATTATTAAGAAAAATTTAAGTTGTTGGTGTCGGAAGACACTCTCTGTGGGTCTCACTTGTTTCTGCATATTTTCTGAGCAGAAGCGTTGACAGCTTTGTTTGGGAATATGTTTTCAAGGGTGTTTGTACAGCAGTCAACCTTGAAACACAGACAGAGTATCTCCCTCGGGCAGAGGACAGATTTGCTTGCTACCAAGAATAATAAACATAAGTCTCCCGTTGGGGCAAAGATTAGGAAGATTTCTAGCAATCTCCTCAAAATATTGTAGTTTCCTATGTTCCAAGTCATTCATCTGAAAGACAAACCCACTGTTCATGCGTCTTCTCTCCACATGCACATCACCTCCGTGGGAGCTGGGGAGCAAGCTGAGGTAATGGGAACATGAAGCTAATGTTGTCTGCTCTGAGTATGACAGTTCTCTTCCCTGTCCTAAGAATCTTTTGTCTTCAAGGATTTGCAAAACTGTCAGGCTGTTAGTTTGCAAGCAGAGTAACATCTCTGACCCTCACAGTTCTTGAAAAGTGGTAATATCGGATAGGGAAGAGAAGAACACAATTGTGAGTCTCATATGGGATTTCTGGTTTGTGGAATGTTCTACTTCTCGCCGTAAATGGATGGTGGATACACACAAATGTAATATGTATGTATTTAAAAATGCGTAACATGAAGAAAGACAAATAAATGGGAATTGAAATCACTAGTAACTCAATTCCATTGGAACCATCACCACAAATGTTTTAAAGCCAAATAATCCCATTGTATTATCTTCCATGAAAAATATATATTTACATATTTAAGTATAGTATAATACATACTTCCATATTGTTTTTAAACATTATTTTTTAAATTTCTCCTATAATTTCCCATCTTTAAATTTATGGTGTTTTGCATAGTAGTTCTTAACATTTGTACATTGCTACATCATAAGAATTTACCATAATTTATTTAACTAATTTCCTATTATTGGGCACATTCTATTGTTACTTGCATCTACATCTACAGCTTCCAACTCATCCAGTGAAATCTATGCTAACCTAGCCTACCCTATATGCAGCTGTACAGGCTCATGCCAGTTCTGGAACTATATTAACACCTAATATTAAATATAGCTCAGTGGTGAATCATATTACAATAATCAAGTTCAGAGAAGGTTAAGTACCAGCAAGCTTAAAACTACATGCCACAACCACAGTCCTCAGGGCAAACGCAATTTATTTGGGAATAACTTCATAATGCAATGAATATATATTGTTTTATTTCTGAGAAGATGATGATTGATGCTTATGACAAGTATAATACCTACACACATCATTCATAGTTTTATCTATCACTTCCTTTGGCACATGGGATACCCATGTGACCAAAAAAGCAAGAGCAAGACAAATCATCCTGGAGAGATGGAGTGTACTTTCAACTTCTTTAAGTAAGCAAATACACTTTGGACATTAACTTGACATATTAGAGAAAGAAGAGAGATCATTTTGTTTATGGGAAGCTTAGCAAGCTTTTTGCAGAAGTTTTAGGTGCTATTGACTATGGAAAAGCAACTTTAAACTAGTTGTGATCAGGGAATAGTGTGAATACAGACAATTTTTGGTTAATTTTATAAATTTACACAAGTAAAATTGAGTCCCTTGTTCAGAACACATGACTTTTGGGGGCATAAATCACTGGACTACAAGTAAACAAAGAAATAAGCACTTGAAATCTTCTTATTTTAATAACACTGTTTATTTCTCTAATTTAATCTTACACAGTTTAGTTATCATGGTATGATTTTATTGGAGGTCCTAAATGCTTTATCAGAAATAGTTAGGGCAAGGTATGTTAGGGGGATTCATAATTCTTCAGATTTTTGAAAAGTAAAATGGTGCATATACTGTGCATTATATAGTATCCCCAATAGCATCTACAATAACACTCCATAGTCAAAGTCCATGCCATTGCTGCAGTGAAACATTGAAGAGCTACACCAAGTAGAACTAATAAAGACTACAAAGAACCTCACATCTTTTATTTCAAGTTTGTCACCAAATGAATTGGCTGCAAAATTATGTTAAAAATTTCGGTTTATGAGGCTTTTGAATTCTTGAATTATAAATAAAAGAATGTAGATCAGTGTGCTATGACAAAATAGCACAGCACAGAAGAGTATAAGGTAATTTATATATACCAAATAATAAATATTAGATGCAGTAGTTGTAAAATCCTCAAATATGGCCAGTCTGTCGAAATAATTGGGTACAGTGGGGGGGGGGAGAAGAATATAGGGGAGATAAATGGTGATGAGCGGAGACTTGACTTGGGGTGGTGAACATACAATACAGTGTACAGATGATGCGTTGTAGAGTTGTGCACCTGAAACCTGTATAATTTTGTTAACTAGTGTCACCCCAATAAGTTCAATAAAAAGGAAAAATAACTGGGCACCATTTAGAACTTATTATTCTACATATTGTACAAGGTACATTATAAAATGTCAATTAAATGGGTTTGCATGCTATTAAAATGAAAGTGGCCATGCTTTATTTTAATAATAACTGTACAGAGAATATCTTTATTTCAGGCTTTACAAAAATAAACAAAACATGGCAAATTATGATGTATACTTTCTTTTTTATCACCTATATCCATTTTATTTTATTTTTAAGCTTTTTAAAATTTAAATGTATTAGGGTGGCGTTAGTTAATAAAATTATATCGATTTCAAGTGTACAACTCTGGGATACATCATCTGTATATTGCATTATGTGCCTAACGCCCAAAGTCAAATCTTCTTCCAGCTACATACACCCCTCTTACCCTTTACTACCCCCACGCCCCTTCCCTCTATAACCACCACAGTGTTGTCTGCGTCTATGAGTTTTTGTATGTTTGTTCTTCTTGTTTGTTCATTTGTTTTTTTCAGTTTTATATCCCACATATAAGTGAAATCATACGATCGTTGACTTTTTCTATTGTATACTTTCCATTGTTTTTCAACAATTTTTGGTAAGTCAGAACATATTCAAAACTACAAAACAACATAATATGGAATTAATATACAGAAAAGTATGTTCTGCATCATTGAAACCAACATCCTCAGATGGAGGTCTAGAGTGGTTAACGTCCTGCATCCGACTCTAGGTGCCATCTCTCTCTACTGGATTAGACACTTAAACTATTACTCACAAGATGCAGCTAATTTACAAAGTTGAGCTTTCATAGGATATCATTTGATGTCGTAAAATATAGAAGCATCACTTTCAACCTCAAATTCTTTAAATCTTATCATAAACGATTTCTTCGAAGGATACAACTACTATAATAATACAATAACAATATTAGCCAAAAATTATTGAGCATCTTCTATGCATTATTATTCTTGATTCTTAACTTATGATGTTTTATTTAATGTTTCAAACATCTATATAAAGAAAATTATAAATATCTAAATACTGCATGCAAGACCTTTGCTTAGAAAAGAAAATACTTTTTCTCTAAGTCGTGCAGATGCTAAAAGGGGATACACCCAATTTGAAAAGAGGTTCTGCATCATCACAGAACCTACGATCTCAAACACTAGATTATTTCGTCTTGTTACTGTGGTGTTATTTAACGTGATTTTTCAAATCGGTCATTTTACTTCAATTACTAGCTCATCATGGCATTTCACATGTGTTCATAACAAGGCTACAGAAAAATTCAAGTTGTTCCTGTAATCTTTTTTTTGAGTCCTCTTTAAACCAACAAAAGGAAAAACTTAAAAAGACATAACTACTAGAGATATTCAGAATGAATATTAAAGCAGGTTAACGAACTTTCATTTCTAAAGTAATAGAACAGCAGGAGAGAGAGAGAGCTGGCAATTCACTGGGTAGATTGGACCTTCCAAATAATTAAGGTAATAAATGGAAGATTGTGAAATAAACAGTCTTGGCAGACAAAAAAAAATAAAACTCTTTGAAGATAGAAGCAATCTAAGACAAGATATCAAGAAGAAAGAATAGAAACTGTGGGACTCCAAAACGTATGCTCTTCCTCTGTTAACTAATCCACATAATACTTTAGCAGGTAGGTAAACATTAATCTCCCCAATTTGTAGTTAAGAAAGCTGTGAGATTCTGTGAAATCAAGTCATTTACCCAAACCCCCAGCTTAAGTTGTTGAAAGGCCAGAATCTCTAGTCAAATACTACAAGCTCATGCAATGACGAAATTCATCCTTTGTGTGCACAGAAAATACGGATTGAATTTTCTCAGGGATTGAAATAAGGAACGCAATTTTGCACACACATAAAACCTAATTCCAGAGTATCTCAGTGGATACTTCAAATAGAACTGAATATATTTATAAAATAATGTGTGTCACTGACCTCTCAGTGTTAAAAAATGATATTTAGGTAGAAAAGAGTAAAATGACTTGAATAGCAAACTGCTAATTAGTGGTAGAACTGAGAGCATTGTTCTTGCTCCTGGTCCAGAACTCTTCCAATTTGGTTTTTGTCTGGAGTATATCCCCTTGTTCTTGTCTATTCAGTCACCTGATCTTCATCTTGTAAATACTCTTACAGATATAAGTGAATCCATTATTGGAGAAAATAGTACAGAGTAATACAACATTTTGCTTCTATACAAATATTCTAATTTAACAGGAAAATATTTCCCCAGAATGTAAGCACAGCTCTCAATGGATTATTATGTTTTGCTAATTTAAAAGAAATTTTCCAGTTATTTCTTAATCGTCTTTAAGAAATAAAATATCAAATACAATAACTATTTTTTTATGTTTCTGAAGGAAGATAAAAAAAGGAAGCCCTAACAGTGCATGTCTTTGCTAAAGATTTGAAAGTGTCTTAATGATGTAAACAGTCTAAGATGACATTAAAATGGTTTGGATTCATAAGAAGTATGAAATGCATTGATAAATAATGGACAATGAAAGAGAGAGAGAGAGATCTAAGCACCAAGAAAATCATAATTTAGGAAATAGGATGCTGGCAATCCATCAATGCAGTTACTATATTAAGATTCCCATTCCTGTGGTTTAGAATAATAAAGTCTGCAGTTATGGGGTTACATTGTTAAAATTATCTAGTTTATAGGTAATGCTATCCCCTTCAGATTTGATAGGTAGACAATATTTGGCTATGAAATTCCCTCTATTAGACTTAGCCAGGTAATAATAAAAACAATACTCAAGATTATCTGGTGTCAGGATATAGAATTTACCTGGTCTTTCTCTGAAAGATCTCTTAGAATTCAAACACTAAAAGAACAACAAATATTGGAGTTGGAAACATAACTACTTCCAATATAATTGCATATCTGGTTTGCACGAGTAAAATACAGTTTGGGGGCTCTGTCTACACTTTGAGAGAAGTTTGTGATTTTCTTCAAGTAATTTGTAAGTTCGGGTAATAAACATTGAAAAATGTTAGCATTTTTTCCTCCCCACTTACCTTCATGACCTAATTTAAATTCAAAAGTTATTGAGGCAAGCAAGAGGAGCCATTATTTTGCATATGGGACTAGAAAATGGGAGAAAAGTATCCCTGTTGTATGAGAAAATGAGGTAAATCCAAGTTGCTTTACATTTTTAAAGTAGCAATGAGCTAAAAATCTCACAGCCAGATTCACACAGACATTTCTGCAAAAAATTTTAAACCACACTATTTGGTAAGAAGCCCTTTTGGAAAATATGTCTCTCTCTGTCTCTCTGTCTCTCTCCTTCCTCTCTCATTTTTTTCATTCATATTACAGTTTCTAACATGACCTATTGAATTTTTCACCCTCTCCTGATAGTAGGATGTGAATAAGTATTAGCTGAGACTTAAACCTCATGTTCTTTTACACATTTAAAAAAAAAATAAGTCAAAAGTCAAGAACCATGATTTCACTCACGTGGGATATAAAACAAAGCAACAAATAAACAAAGAAGAAAAATGAACAAACAAAACTCATAGACACAGACATTAGTGTGGTGGTTCCCAGAGGGAAGGGGGCTGGTGGGTTAGTGAAGGGGAGCGGGGGTCAAATACATGGCGACGGAAGAAGATCTGACTTTGGGTGGTGCACACAATGCAATGCACAGATGATGCGTCATGGAAATGTACACTTGAAACCTACATAATCTTATTAACCAATGTCACCCCCGTACCTTTAATTTAAAAATATATCAGTGGTTGCTTCAGAAGGAGAATATTGTCAGTGCAAGAAACAGTCAACCTGTGAAGAATTTTTGTGAGTTTATTTGAGCCACACTGTAGACAGTTGCGGGAAAACAAATCTCAATGGATTGAGATCATGCTCCAGAGAATGTCAGCTTTGCGCCTTAATTTATACATTACAATCAAAAGAGGAGATGTGAGTGGATTACATGAGATCCATTGTAGATTAGGGAGGTGCAATAAAGCAAAGTAGGGAAACCTCTGGGATTGGGTAAAAAGTAAAATAGTAAACACATACTTCTTTTCTGTAGGTGAGTACAGGAGAGTTAACAGTCAATTAACTCAGTAACAGGGAAGGGATCTGTGGTCTCTGGGGAGTCTGCCTAGGCTTTGAGGGGTCCAAAAAAAGGAAAATGACTTCAACATGCCAATGAAAACTCTTATTAGGTAGTACTTTCCCAGCTTATGTATCATCTCCTCTGGTTATATATAAATGAAATTTTCTGGGGTTTATTTCTAAGATCTCACATGGAAGAAGTTGCCCCCATAAGAAGTCATGTGTTTGTTTTCAGCTTTATAGCATTTTTCATATATACTCTGACTAAGTGCCTAATTGAGACTTCTGTCAAAAACTGGGCTTGTGGGAGAGACACTAAACCATAGCTGCAATGACTCATTATTTCTGGTCTGGATGCACAACATGTAAATGGAATAAAAATACTTTTCTTTATTCGTATTTTCATTTATTTATTCTAACATTGAAAAGAGCAATTTTATCTTTTCTTTCAAATTTCAAATGCTTTCAGTTTTCAGTGACTTCCCTAGCAGGGATTTAGCCAAAGATCAAATTGAAAATGAGGCTTCACAAAGAATTCAGCTTTGAAATTTTTTCTAAATCTTTAATAAGACTCTTAAGGTTGTTCAAAATGACCTTCAGGTCATATTTTAAAAGTATCAGGTTTTATAACTGAATACCGTAGGTGAGGGCTGGTTGGCTAGGTCTTGGAAGAGAGGTAAGTGGTTCTGTTAAGTTCTCTTTTGTATAGTACCTGCAGTTGCAAGGGAACCCTGTGGGCATTTAATAAGTATTATTTCAAGATAATGAATATATAAAGGAGCACTGTGGCAGGCAAGATTTGTAATCTCACCATGTTCCCATTCTAAGTCACAGTCAGAGCTTTCCAAGCAGCACAATGGAACTGCTGCTTGATTGCAATGCTAGTGAAAAGACATCCCAACATGTTTGAGGTGTCAGTTTTCAATTAATAAATGAAATTCAATCGACTTTCTCTATGTCTCATCTTTCAAAGTCCATTTGCTAGAATGAACATTGTTTAATGACTATGGTGCCTTTCAGATCCTTGCTGCTCAAAGTTTGGTCCATGGTCTGGCAGCTTTACCAGCAACACCTGCCAGTTCATTAGAAACGCGGTTCCAGGTCTTACCCAGATCCACTGAATGAGAATCTGCAACTTAACAGGATCTTCAGTTGATTCAAATGCACTTTAGCATTTGAGAGGCACTGATGTAAGCCATCACCAAGCATAATTGTCTGGATTCTATTAGTTTGAAACTACCTAAGACCATGAAGCTTAAAATGTTAAACTAAAATGTTAAATATTTGGTCACTAAGAGAGAGTGTTTGCTGCCTAGTTTTGGAGTATTTTTGACAACCAAATTATAATTCCCTTAATAGTCTCTTATAAGTTATTTTATCCGTAGCTCTTTTTTGATCACGTTTCCTACTTTGAATTTTAGTTATCTGTGTACAAGCCTAATTTACTAAATAGTGCTTTGAAGTACTTGAATACAGAAAATTGTTTCATACTTCATAGGACCTGGAAAACCATAGGCTCTCAGAATTTGTAATTCTCAGAAATTATAATTACTCAATGTCATAGACCTATGATTTATTGGAAATATTAATATTAGTTTGTTATCTTGGGATATTGATTTTAAATATATATCATGTTTTAATATATTTCTATGTTATATATAGTAAGTGCTCATGGATATTTGCTAAATATATATTATTAATATCATTTACAGTTTAGTAATTCCACTTTACTCTATGCCAAGTTATATTTTATATGCTTGGGAAGCAGCAGTGAACAAGGTAGCCAAAACCTTCCTTTTTTATGGAGCTTACATTTTAGTGGAGAAAACAGAAAAACAAATAAAAAACTGTGTAGTAAATCATATGGCAATATTTGCTCTGGAGAAAAATAAAGCAGCAAGTGCCATAGGGGATGCAGAGAAAGTGGGAAAAGGTATGGGACAAATGTTGTTCCATTAACCTTTACAGGGACTAGTATCTAGGAATGAAGATTAATCTTAGATGCTTAAGATTTTTAAGATGAGTGATTCAAATGGGAATAAGGCCATAAAGTGATTAATCCTGATGGTCTTGATGCAGATAATTGTGGCAAATGTATAAGTATTAGAGGGTTAGGAAAGGGAGTAAGGTTTTTCCAAGATGACATGGAGTTCTGGCACCCACTTTTCACCCTTGACAATAGTGACAGGGAGTCTGAGAATGGGTGGGCATATCTGGAACATACAGATTTCTTGGGACCCAATTTGAATCATATTTCTAAAAGCATTTCCTTCTCTATATATCGTTCAACTTTCACCAAAAAACATAATTCAGATATTATTATTCTTAATTTATATTGAAGAAACCAAAGACCAGAGTTTACCTTTAGTTGGTGACTCATGTTTGCTAACACCAAGACAAGCTTCAGACCATGTCTACACTGAAATAAAATCTATGTCATCCATGTAGATAGAATGTGGCTCCCAACCTCCCACTAACTTGTACCAGTAAAGCACAGACCGTGTAAGAAAGGGAGGCATCCTTTCTGCGGCTGCAGTCCTTGAACCGAAGTCTTCCCAGGACTGCCTTCTAGGTTTTGCAAGCCCATTGGCTAGAAAACCATAATGATGCATCATTCTCACTCTCAGAAGTCTTTCTGGGTTCATGGAACCAACCATTTTAGTAAGCAGGAATATAAGGCAAAAGGAAAATGATGAATTACATGGAAATCTATTGTCAGGAGGGAAGTCTATGTTACCCGGAGTGTCCAATATGTCACACCCCATATGCGTCCACTCTATAAACGCTCCAGGCCTTCTTCCAGTTGTTTAGCCTCAAGGCAGTCAGGCCAAGTGAGATGCTGAGCAGAAGTGACAGGAAGGCCACAGTGTCACCAAGGAGGCATCTCACTTCATCATTTCTAAATAGAGCACCCATCCCTGAGAATACCAGCTTCTCTGTCAGAGGTGAAAGAAACCTCTGCCTCCTCTTACTTCTGCTGACATATCAAACATTTAAAACAGCCTCTCGTGATGAAAGCCCCAGAAAATTCTTGAAACTGAGCATATATTAGATGGTAAATCTTGGCTTTTCAAATTCCCCAGGTAAAGTGTTCTGCCTCTGCCCTTTTTAGCGCTGCATTGTGAGAGCTATTTTCAACGCTATCTTGTGTACTGTGTCTGATAACTCAGGAACAATGGTTGCCTGCCTTGCCTACAAATAGTTTCACTCCACAAATGTAAAAGGGAATGAGGATTGTCAGTGCTGGACATGGCTGAACAGCAGCCGATTATCTTCCTGTCCAGCTCCCAGGCCTATTGAAATCTCCCTCATCTGGGGAGCCATGTGATTACCAGTCCTCTGAGGCCTTTCATATTATTCTGTGACTGCCATATAAGCCCAGACTTAATTTAAATATCAAATTAACTCCCCTATTTATTTCTAGTACTTTCATTTATAGTCTAATCCATCATAATCACTTGTACTCCACCTTTTATTTCATTGGGGGAATCCAAGGAGGAAAAATAGTATGGTCTGTGTAAAATCATTAGCAGTATAGTTGTATAGCTGAAAACAAATAAGATATTTTTTAAAGAAATAAAAATGGACACTTGAAACAGTTACTTTGATTTCAGAGCAGGATTACTTATCTATCATCATCATCATCATCATTTACTTTTATGATAGGATTGATAAAGAAAGAAAAAGAAAGAACTAAAATTACTGAGGAAATACTAAATTCCAGACATTTCTGCCTACAAAAATACATTATGTATTTACTCAGCAATCCTATGTAGTAAAATTACCCCCAATTTCATGAAGGAAGTTGTTTCAGATTAGTTGCCTGAAAAACACCAGAAGAGTTATTTAAATTTAGGAGTTTCTAACTGGAATGTTTATGTCCTTTCCTCCATCTGATACTGCCTCAGGGCCAGAAATTTGAGAGAAATCTAGACTTAGATCAGGAAGTCATTTTATTTTCACTTCAGAGTCCCTCAGGCAAAGGTTATCACTCTTGTCATTCTCCCTTCAGACTTCAGGAGGATTAATGGGCTGTAGCAGAATAAGTAGGGTGGGAGATGCTGGCTGTGGTCAGGTGGCATCTGAGCAAATGCACTCATGATTGGCCCTCCGTGTCTCTCCCCTTGGTTTCCAAGGCCATCTTGTTTTCTGTGATCTTGCCGAGTAGAAAATAGTTCATATCACTGTTTGCTCTACCTTCTCACTTCTTCGTAATAGTATAATGGATATAAGGATTACTTTATTTTGCTTCAATTATTTCATTATTATTTCAGGTATAACTCTGGTGATTTAAGCTTATGGGATCATAAAACTATGGTCAAGATGGTACCTTTAGATCTTCTTAGATTTTTTCTTATTTTTCCCTAACTTTATTGAGGTATGATTAACAGATAAAAACTGTATCAGTTTAGGTTGTTCAACATGATTTTTTTAAATGTGTAGAATGCAGTGATTTAATATGTGTTTGTATATATTGCGAAATGGTTGTTATCATCAAGTTAACTAACGCATCTATCAACTCACATAATTACCATTGTGGGTGTGGTTTCGTGTGTCTGTATGTGGTGAGAACACGTACCATTTACCTTCAGCAAGTTTCAAGTATACAGGACAATATTGTTAACTGTAATCACCATGCTTTATGTTAGATCCCCAGAACTTATTCATTTTATAAAGTTTGTACCCTTTGACCAACATCTCCCCATTTCCCTCACTTCCCACCCTCACCCCAGCCCCTGACAACCACTGTTTTTGCTGTTCTTCCTACTCAACCTCTAGTATCACAATCAATTCCGCAAATTTGTCTTTTCATAATTAAGAATTTGAAGATCAATGCTGCCTTCTCCAAGAGGATAAATATTAAATGAAAAATATTGTGCTTGTTCATTACAGTTATTGCCAATAAATTTTTGCTAAAATTAGAGTTTGAGAGATTACTATCTTTCATTCAAAAGTAGTCATTAAGAAAGGATAGTCATGCACAATGCAGCTATGAGTGCATATTATTAAAATGCTGATTAATATATTCACAAATTAAACCATATGTTGTAAGATTCAGAAAATGAATGAGACATTTAGATTACATAATCCATTATTTTCTTAAAAGGAAATTAAGACCCAGGCCACTTATGTGATTAACCCAACAACAAGTAGACAATTTATTTATATAAGAGGTAACTTCTAGCCCACAGTTCCTGACTTTTTCTCCAACATCTCTTAAAACTTTTTTCTTCCTTTCCCCTTCAACCCTTTTCTATTATATTTCAAGATACAGCAAAAAGCCAATTTTAATTTTGCTTTTATTTCTTCTTGTTGATGATCTAAAAATAGACTCAGGTGACAAGGTGACTTACAGTCGCCTTGTTCAACTAGGATATGTGCCTTGATTTTCAATGAATTGAGAAGACATCCCGCAGTCAGACACCTGCAGGCAATCAACCATATGCCTTCCCTGCTGCACCTCAGGGCCATAGTTCTGACATGCACTTCAAAGTACCAGCCATCCACTGTGACAGGCAGTAGAGAAAAGGACCTCAGCAGGAAGAGTGACAAACTCAGGAAGGGTTGGGCGACAATGGGCTCTCAATTTAGCCGTTGGAAATAAGGTGTCTTCATCGGGACCAGTGAGCTGGTGCGCAGCCATCCTCCTGGTCTTTGCCAGCTGACGCAGATTGCCACTACCTAGCCGACTCAGATTCATCCATCCTTGACACAGAGCCTCATTTGTCTAGTATTGAAGCATTGTCCAGTGTAACCTTTATATTAGAGGAAGCTTTTGAAAATGTTTTCACCTTTTGAATCTATTAGATTTTCTACAAATTTATTGCCTTAGGTAAAAAACTATATATGTATATATTTTTGAAATTTTAGTTAGATATACCAAATGCAGTGATTCTGAAACACAATGACTTTTTTTTTAAATCCTGGTGCCAAATTCTGTTTGACTATTTTTTATCATACATAACTGACATATCAAGTTTTAAAGGGTAGTATGATTTTAAAAATACAATAATTTCCATATGATCATAACTAGTGTTATTTTTAATTTTTGCCTTTCAATATAAAAATATTGTTAAAAAAATAAATGCAAGTGTAATGCAGAAATAATATAAGCATACAAATATACATAAGGAAGAAATCATCTAGACATACAACTCACACATAACGTTTTTAAAAATATTTGTACACAACTCTGGTTGGGTGGCTCAGTTGGTAGGAGCATACAGGCGTGTGTGTGTGTGTGTATTTTCTTTTTAAAAAGTAGAAGCATCATGTACAAAAAACTGTTTTTTCTTATTTAGGACTTTATAGTGAATATTACCCCACATCTAAAACTATTCTTTTATAACATTTTTAAAATTTTATCTTTATTGTTGAAAGTATTACAGATGTCCCCCGTTTTTCCCCACACTGACCCCCTCTCCCCACTCCTGCCCTCTTCCCAGGTCTTCCCCACACTATTGTCTATCCAAAATCTCTCTTTTATAACATTTTAAAGAGTTATTTTGTACAGTGTTTTATTAACGTGCAATAATTTATTTTAATAATTTCCTGTTGTTGGACATTTAGATTGTTTCTGATTTTCACTATGATAGATTATGATTGTTGAATATTACATCTTTGCACAGTTCAGAATAAATTACCATGAATGAGTGGTAGGTCAAAGGGTATACTCACTTTTATCTTCAACAATTTCATACCTATTTATGTTTCAACTACTCAAGAGCTCTTGTCTATTTGTTCATTTAATAATGTTTAGTGGATGCTAGCTCTGGGCCAGGCACCTGCTGAGCGCCAGAACAAATGAGTGAGGAAAATAGATATAGTGTGGATGGAAACAAAGTCATAGAAGAGATGGGTGATTAACCAAATCACCACACTCTAACACATGCTATGACAACAGAGTAAGACTATATAAGAACATTTAGCAGAGAGACTTTACCTGGTTAAAGAATAAGGTGAGTTTCCCTGAAGAAATGAGTCATCAAGCCAACATCTGAAGAATGGGTTAATTAATTTAAGTGAGAAAGGGCCACAGACGAAAGAGTTCTAGGGAAAAGAAGCAGTCACACTTTTGCCAAGACTTAAAACAGTTTACATCAGAAAAAGTGACAATATTATTAATTGTAAAATTGCCATTTCCCAGCAGGCAGAGAATTGGAGGACTGAGAACAAAATTAAATGAGCAATAAAGTAAAAAGAAGTGACCTTTTCTTAGTAGTAAGTGTATATAATTAACACTACTACAGTGCACATAATTTTTTGCATATGTTTCTTAGATTACTGGTGTAATTTAACCATTTACAAATTATCTTGGAATGCTCTGTGCCCATTATGCTATCAAAATATATTTTAAAAATAATTTTCATATTGATATAGGAATTACTTATATAAGTATGTTTATCTTTTGTCATATTTTATAAATATTTCCCCTCTATATTACAAGGCAAAATTATGCTCTTTTTCATATACAGAAGATTGATTTTATGTAATCAAATCTTTCATACTTTCTCTTTATGCTTTATGACTTAGGAGCCATACTTAACCTTACAAAACAATTTTAGCCTTTCTTGAATTTATTGCTGGAAATGCTTTTGTTTGACCAGTTAAAAGGAATGTATATTTCTTAGAAAGAGATTGAATCTTTAGTTATATATACTTAGGCCTTATTAACCACATGACCTTATATTTTATATGGCTAACCTTTTATAATACATCTATGTTATTGAGCAAGTTATAATCATACACGTAGAAAATGGCTTTAAAACTAACATTACTTTGTAAGTGCATACAGGTAGCCCGGATTGCTCTTCATACCATGTGTGGGCACATATATCCATGTAGTCATCCATACTCAGTCTTGGAGGATTTGCATGAATAGTCTATTGTGTTATAATGGGGGGGGGGGGGGGGAATACTAAGCTCCCAGCCAAGGATCTTAGGTTCTGTCCCAAGTCTAACATCAACATAGTGAAATTTTGGGTGTGATTTTGACATCTGAGCTACTAATTAGAGAACAATTAAAATCATGCCTCACCTATTGTAAGGATTATATTACATTAATTAAATCAACAGGCATTCAATGATTATTTTGGCATTTACTATACTAGTCTCGTAGGAATGTGCACACAAAATTCATTCACTCAGAGACATGGTGAAGGCTTTAAAATAATCATTTTCATCAATGTTTGATGAGAGCTATAAAAGAGAGACACTCTGGAAGCTGAGAGAGCCCAGACAGATGAGGGGATCCTGGATCAGAGAGTGAGAGGCAGGGAAACCTTTCCAGAAGAGCTGAGGCATTGGCTGAGTGCTCCAAAAAGGGCTAGAGTCAGACCCAACGCTGGAGAGTAATGGGAACCGGCATTTCTAGCTACTGTCCTGTCGTAGGACATATCATACTCCTTCAGAATTGCAAATAAATCCCTCTGGGTAGAAAAGGCGTGCACAGTGTGTGAGGGGGCTAGAGAGCTTCCGAGGTCTTTACATGACAGGTGAGGTAGTTTAGCCTCCAAATACTATGGAGAATCATTAAAGATTTTTGACTGCCAAGTCACATAGTCAGAAGGACAGAGATGAAGGTCCTTTCCAATGTAGAAGCAGCGCACAGCTGTAAGATGTTAAAGTCTTAGTCACCAATTTAAAAATGAAAAACATCCAGGAAAATAAAAGCCTGATTTTAGAATAAGAAAACCCACAATATAAATAGCAATGTTTAATAATTAGATTTAAACAGAAGGTTGGCTTCTGAAATTGTTATGCAAATTTTAAAGTACTTGTAAAAAATAAACAAGTAAGAATATTCAGGAAGCCTCTAAAAAATAAGTCACACTAATTAAAACAGTATGCTATAGAGGCATGAATACATACATAAGCCAAAGGAACAAAAAGGAAGACTGGGAATAATCTAAATGCATATGGAAATTTTATATATAAGAAAGACCATATCCCCAATGTGTGAAGTTAATAGGGACTTGTGAATAAGTGAGTTGGGGTCAACTGGGTTAGAGAATTTAGATCCATATCCAGAGACATATATAAGCTCCAAATTAATGCAGATTTAAGTGTAAAATATAAAACCTTGCATGTGCTTGAGGAAACTGAGTGAATCATTTTATAACCCTGCAGTAGATTTTTTAAATTATGGTCCTAAGCCTAGAAACCATAAAATTATAAACTATCAGAATCAACCATAACTACATGTTTTTAAAAAAAATAAGAATAAAATACTTTGAAAGATTTTTATATCACAAAGATTTTTATTCCTGTAGATAGAGATCCCCAAGAATTCAATAAAGCAAAGACAAGTAGTTCATTAGATACATGAATAAAGTATGTACATAGTTTACAGAAAAAGAGATACAAAGGTCCTTCAACAGATGAAAAGATGTTTAAATTCATTCCAAATAAGAGAAATGCGAAAATCCAAAAGTTTGACCACATAGTCTGTTGATAAGACTATCAAAGAGTTGCTGTCATAACTGCTGCCAGGAACACAAAGATGAAGCAAATCCTGGGGGAAAGTATAGCAACATCTCTGGAGGTTGCAAATGTATCATCCTTGGATTCTGCAGCCCCACTTTTGAGAATCTGTCCTACAGATATACTGGAACATGTGCAAAATAACACAGGTGTAAGGTTAATCATATGGCATCTTACTCCCTGCAGCATCTTTGCATTTCCTAGAGTTCAGAAGAAAATGAAAATTTAGTGTGCTACTACACAGCGAAATATTATGCAGTATTATCAAAAACGAGGAGACTGTCCTGATGTTAAATCATCTCCAGAATACAGAGTGAGGCAAAAGTAGGCTTACAGTTGTTTGTGTGGAGAATAATAAAATAATTTAATAAATAATATAATAAACTGTGTTTTGAATATTCACAACTGTAAGTCTACTTTTGCCCCACCCTATATATTCTTAAGTGAAATAAAAAAGTTTTAGGACAGTATATTTCAAAGAGGGAAGAAAACATATTAGAGGATTTACTAGAAGTTGCACAAAGAAACATTGGGAAAATATACAAGAAACTAAAAAGGGTTACATAGAGAGTAGATGTGATAGGGCCAGACAAAGATTAGAACAAGACTTCTTGTACACCTTTCATATTGCTTTGATTTTTACATGAGCTACATATTCAAAATATAAAATTAATCTAAAATTATAAAATATGGCCTAAATAAAAATACTACTCCATATAAATATATAATGTTTGCAGAATCTATAGACAACTGACTTAAATGAACAGTATATAAAATGGAAAACATCCATAATTTTTAAATGTATTTATTTTCATGTTTTATGATAAGAGAATTTCATACATTCACTATAAATACAAAATAAGAAACATAGGTGATTTCTAGACCATCGTAACCACCTGTCTCTGGGGTAGAGTTGGATGGTAAATCATCACATGTATCATAACAAATATAAAAGAATACTTTTGAGGCTGCATGGAATATAAATTGAAAATACCTGTTCCTCTGTGCATAGCACTAATTTGAAGATCCAGAAAGTTTAACCAATTTGTATATTATTAACATAATAGAGATGGAAAGTGTCAGTGATTGTGTGGTTTATTAAAAATGCTGTTTAATTTTTATTGTTGCTGTAGGAAGTTTATTTTGGTTTCTTTTTATGCACTTGATGAGTATTGTAAAGCTCCATATTTAGAAAACCAACTGAGGCTAAAATCAATAGCATCATCAGTCACTTGCTGCTTCTTGGGCCCAGTGGGTTCTGCTGTAGCATTCAAAGTGTGCCTGTGAGAAATGGGGCTTTAACCTTGGAAGTTAGAGCTATTGAATGCTAAAGTGGATTTGACTACTTTAGAATAACTCTTTCAAACGCCTCCAGGATTCTTCTTGTAACAAAACTGTTTACTCCTACAAATTATGAATTGAATGTAAATGAATGACTTGGACAGAAACCATCAAAAATATGTACAATCAGCCTGGCCGGTGTGGCTCAGTGGTTGAGCATCGACCCAGTATCCAGTCGATTGGGGTTCGACTCCCGGTCAGGGCACATGCCCTGGTTGTGGGCTCGGTCCCCAGTCGGGGGCTGCAGGAGGCAGCCGATCAATGACTCTCTCATCATTGAAGTTTCTCTCCCTCTCCCTCTCCCTCTCCCTTCCTCTCTCTGAAATCAGTAAAGTTATATTTTAAATATATGTGCGTGTGTGTATACATATATATGTATACACACACACACACACACACACACACACACACAATCAGAAGGGCCAACCCACGAAGCACAGACAACCACAAAGCAGCAGACAGGAAAGCAACCAGGCCTGTGGCCTTTGGGGAGGGAGGGGCGATGGCTGATGAGCAGAGAGAGACCCACTCTGCCCAGCCTCACTCAGCTTTCTACGTAGAAAGGAGTGAAGGCTCCGAACAAGAAAATAGAAGAGATTTACATTTTTCAAATTAGCAAAAGATGACAGAAGGAAGGAGGAGGTGGGAACAGTAATGACTTAGCACACACATGATTCGTTGAGCTCTCCAGCACAAATAGAACTAATTGTAGAGGGGATCAGAGTTATAATCCAATAGCCCTGTTGCCTTTCATTTGGCCTTCACATCTTTGTTCTTTTCAAATAAATCTTTGATAAAGGATGCGTTAGCGATAATAAAGATCTTGGCAAAGAAAATCAGTAATTTAGAGCTTGATTTACCAGCAAATAATAGACCAGCAGAGGGATTCTATTAAACAGCTGCAAGCTGCCATGGTGTCGGTGGTAGGGGGTCCCCGTCAGCAATTACATCTGTCAGTATCACTCCCTTGTCCTGCGCTTTGTTAGGATGTTTCTTGCTTGCTTTCCAGTAAAGAATCAAACCGAAAAATTCCTTGGAAAACATAAATAAATTAGTAGTCTCAAATCATTACTTCTGACATTTTCTTTTAATTTTAAGTGTTATTAAAAGCTAAAAGAAGAGTGTGGCATGTAGGCATTATGTGAGGATTTAAAATGAAATCAATGACACTCTAAAGTGACAGATGGAGCTTCAGTCGTTTACAGTGAAAGGAGGCTGAGGATTCTTCTCGGTGCACTGAATTTTAATTTGCTGGTTATAAAAAATAAGAATTTGCAGAGTTGGATGGAAAAGTACTCATTTCTTTTTATGAAGATGAATGGTTTCAAAACTACATAGGTTAGGTAAGTTTTGAGAATTTAAGACATTTCTAATTTGTATTGAATATAGAGGGCATAAATTGATCTCGGTGCGGAGCAACTTTAAATAAAACCTGCTCTGTATAAATCACAATACGTCCCACCACAACTGTTACTTCTCTGTGCTATTGAGCTCTGAGTTTTGAGCCCATGCCATGTATTAGAATCAGTTTTTGTGGATTTACTTATATGCTTACCTGTCTGTTGTCTCTTTCTCCCTGTAGACTGGAAGCTGCACTATGGCGAGGATCCCCTGTGTTCTCTTTACGAGTGAGGATTCAGCATAGAGTAAGTGCTCAGTAAACATTTGTTGAACTGAATGTATCAAACAGTGTAACAGTCAAACATAAAGTTTTAATCTCCTATTTGGAGCCAAGGGGTGAGATCACATAGATGATGTTTTGAAGGCAGCTTCCCAAGAAGTTTTGTTCACTAAAATTTTTATTTCTGTGTTGCTTGACAATGTTAGGTACATTTTCTGCATTTACAGATTTTCATGGTAATGCATGTACTTGCCTGGCAAATGAAAGCGGGTATGGTACACTAAACCTAAAGAGTCCTTTTAGGATCTTCAATATTTTTTCCTATTTAATGGTTTCTCTATTTCTAAAATTATTATAGGATAGTTAACCTCTGTCCAAAATACATGGTAAACAAAGCTTATTCTCTTAACCACTACCTTACTGCCATTTATAGCTCAGACAAGTATCTCATTTTTGTCTGAAATAGGTAAAGGTATTAGGCTCAGGACTTACTTTGCAACCCAGGGTTTTAATAGATAAGATTGATGAAAGGACCTCATTTTATGAGAAATGTAGAGAGAAATGTCCATAGATAGGTATTTGGCTGGGAAAAAGTTGAGGGGTAAAGAAGCAACATGACACTTTCTATCTTTATGTCCTTCCCCATTATGTTTCTGACCTTAGTGGAATTTCTACCTAGAAAAGCGTAATTGTGATTCAAATTGAGCAGAAGTGCAACAGCTTTGGTGTCCTTTGACCAAAAATATGACACTGTGGACACGGGGAGGTAATAGCCTCATTAAGCGTAATTACAATGAAATTCACAGACACATGCTCTCTAACAAGGACTTTGGCCATTCTCTCAATTAGTTCTTAAGTCACCTAATCTTGCTTAACTACTACCTGGGTGAGTGGATGTTTTAGACAGGAAATCATTGCTGAATCCTTCAACCTAAGCGTAGGAGACTCCCTCTGTGTCATGTGTCTCTGCTGGCATGTTTCATTTGGGATTCATATGATCATCCATTGTGGAGCACCCACTGTGTACAAAGAATTGAATCTCACAGCCCAGAGATACAAAGACCAATAGGTTATTCTTAAATTGTATGTAACTATTGCCTCATAGAAAACATAACTCATTTCCAGGGTAATAATTTGAACACTACAGAGGACTCCTCTCCTCTGCCCCCCCCCCCCAAAATGTCTCTGTCTTACCACTCTTGCCACAGTGTTATTTTCTGAAGTACAGTGAAAAATTGCTTCTCACTTTCCACCCCCCAAAAAGAATGCTTTTGCATGTAAGTGTTGTGAACATACATATGTATGTTCATAATAAACTTATTTTATGTACATAAGACATTCTATAATATCATTCTGCATCTTGTCTCACTTCATATAATAACAATAAATCTTGATACACTCCAAAAGAGTACATAGAGGTTAAAATAAAATGGAATAATCCAGTTCCATACAAAAATACCTGTATGATGAATTTCTGTTGGCGGAATGACTGGGTCAAGAGCATCAGTGTTTTAATTCAAATAGTTATTATTAGGGAGGAAGAGTTTCCTCTGCTTTACAAAGGTTCTTTGGCTGATCTAATAATCGAACCAACATGAGACAAATTGACAGAAAAAAATCAAATTTATTTTGTATTTATGGGAACACCACATGCATGAGAGAGTCAGAGACCCCACATACCTGAGAGGCTCAGAAACCTAAAGGTGAAATGAAGTCTATTTGCCGTCCTGAGCTACAGAACGGATAAGGGCCCAGAGCTCCAAAAAAAGGGTATTTGGTAATTAGGTGTTTGCCAGGCCATACCGATGTATTGCTCTTATAAAATTTATCCCTGGTAATAACTTTCATTCTGGGAAAGACTCCCAATTTATATTCTTCTAGGTAGTTGCGAGAGGGGCAGAAGTTTATCTTGAGCCTGCAAGATCTCCATTGCCTTCAGCTCAAAATAATCGACATGCCAAAGCAGCATATTTTTGGGCCACATATCCTGCCCTCCTACATTATTGAACTACCCGCACTTTTTCTTAAACTGCATATCTATTCATTGTTTACTTTTCCTGACAGTCACTCACACAAGGGCAATGCTATTATTCTCTGTTTTGTTCCATTTTGCCCTATGATATGCCTTGATATGATCCTAATATCAATGTAGCCACATTATTGAAAGAGTTAATGTATGTAGTTCACATGGTACCCAATAAATGTTAGTTGAATTTGGGAGCAAAGATATGCACGCCATATTTTAAAACCCTCCATTTTTTGCATAAATGCTATTTGTCTTTAAAGTAGTTCCAAAATAATATTTAAGTGCATTTATCAAATGTCATGAATGCATATATGTATATAGATATAGATATAGACATGTGAGAGCGAGCGAGATTGTGACTGTGTGTGATTGCAGTCTTACATTCACAGGGAGTCACAGCTAGTCCAACAGACTGTCCTGTAAACTCTTAGCCGGGGAGTCAGTGCCCCTTATTGCCATGTTCTCTGCCAACAAGTGCTTCACCATGATATTCTGGTTGAGTGCATACTTAATGTGTGTGTAGCTTATTCTCTTGTGAGTTTTCATCCTGCTATGTAATCAGTGTCCTGGCAATCTCTTTTTGTTACTGGATGGGAGCTGCCCTTGAGCAGGTCTGCCTCAGGCCAGCCCGTAACGTGTGGATCCTTGATTTTGTGTAGGAAAGATTTCTCAACACAAGTCCAGATGGGTTTGGGAGTATGTTTATTAATGCTGGGGACAGTGAAACAAAAGGAGAAATTAGGGGATTGCCTAGGTGGGTACTCTGGCTTGGCTCTCTAGAAATGTTATAGGGAAGAAGTGAGCCAAGGCGGGGGCTGCTGCTGGCTCACTGGGAAGTGAAGGTCACAGTGACAGAAGTGAGTTTAGGTGGGGCTGCTTTAGCTCACTAGGGAGGCAGAGAAAAACTGGGTCTTGGAGACAGGATCAAGGGGTGAGCCCAGGTCCAGTTGCCTCTGCCCAGTGTTACCCTGGCTGCAAGTCTTGTTGGGACCCTTAGAAATAAAAAGTTCAGCCCGGCTGGCATGGCTCAGTGGTTGAGTGTCGGCCTATGAACAAGGAGATCACAGCTGGATTCCTGTTCAGGGCTCGTGTCTGGGCTGCAGGCTCAACCCTGTGCGGGGAGGGGTGCAGGAGGCATCCAGTCAGTGACTCTCTCTCATCATTGATGTTTCTGTCTCTCTCTCCCTCTCCCTCTCTCTCTCTGAAATCAATAAATACATATATTTTTTAAAAAGAAATAAAATGTTCATGCCTGGGAAGGGGCAAGGGCATGCTCTAGAGCAAGCCCGATTGAGTCCATGTCCTGAGGGCTTTTTATCTTTTTTTTTTTTCTGTAGTGGAGAGTTTCGGTAGAATATTCATCAGCCTTCCAGGTTCATTTTAAATCTGCCGATGCAGGAAAATGAGCGTATAGGGGTGTTTGGGATAATTCTGTGGCCTGTTTTACTGTTATTACTTTTATCTTAGGTCCGCCTGGCTTTAGTGGGGTTTTTGTTATTTGTTCCCCAGCTTCATCTGTCCTTGGGTGTCGCCGGCACAAATGGCATTAATTGGGTGGCTGTTCTCTATTTTCCCAGCCCAGGGCGATGTAAGCTGTGCATTCTCTGCTTCGGGAGGGGCTACAAACCATTTGCTCTCAGGTGTCCTTGGCTGGGGAAGGGAGGGTCTTGCAGTTCACAAGCTGGCTGCAAGCTGCCCAGACGGTTTGGCCTCATTGAATCTTCTTGCCTCAGTTTCCCCCATTCCACTTGCCCAGGGATTTTTGCTTACTGTCCTGTTACATTTTGATATATTAAGATTGACGAAACACATAAAAAAGCAGAAGGAGAATATCATTCTATATTTTCAAATGCCAATTTTATAGCAACTTCAGGTGGAGAAAGAAGGTACAGATTAGGAGCCAAGTAGGGATGGCGGGTAGATATTTGACATTAAAAGGCAGGTATAAACTTCTCCGGAACCTAAAAGTAATGCCTGTCACAACCCATTAATTAATTTTGGCTGGTTCCCAAAATAATGTTTAAAATGGAACAGTAATTGCCAATACGTGAGGTCAGAAACACAGCTCTATGAGAGCCATGTGTACTTCTGGCTCGGTTCGTATTTTTACTACTGGTGGCCCCTCCCTGTTTGCTGAACAGGGTAAATGTCAGAGCCTAATACAGAACCCGAAACAGGTGATGTGCAGGTGCCATTATTCATGAACTGAAAGCTTAGGCGTCTGTATCTTGGATTTATGCTGAGCAGCGTAAAGCTCTTTCATGACTTATACCCGCATGTTAATTACATGTGTGTGTAAACCTATGTATACTTATACCACATTGCTCTTTTTTCTACTCTGAATGTTTCCCATCAAACAGTGTAGTAGAGAACTTAACTATACAAGTTGTGAGCTGGACTATCCATCCGCTAATGAGCAGGAGGGTAGCTGCCAATGTGCTGAAGCAGTAAGATTGTGGATCGATCAGGGGAATAAGGGAGGCAGAATCTGGGAAGGGGGAAGGGAGCACTTACAACAGCAGAACTTAAAGTAATACCAGAAAACAGATTCCAAAAGCAAAGGGGGAAAACAAGTAGAGAAATGAGCAGTTTTGCTGAAGAGATGAGAAAATTAGGTAATTTTTTAAAGCCCGTGATTCACAGGAAACAAGAAAAAAATAAAACCTGGAGACAGTGTAACAACCTAAGAAAGCAATGCTGGCCAAAAAAAAAAAAAAAAAAAAAAATGAAGTTTACAGAATTGGAAAGAAATAAAAAATAACTACTGACTAAAAATCCTCAGGGAATACTTTTTAAAAAATGTGAACATACATAAACCAGCAGGACCAAATAAAATGGATCCCTGGGTGTTGAGGGACTTGACTAATGAACTTCCCAGCACAGTCACAGTTGTAGCTGGAAAGTCATGGAACACTACAGAGAGCTAGAAAATTGGAAAACAAGAAATGTGGCATCATTTACTGAAAAGGGGGAAGCATCGTTCTATCATGTACCTTCCAATAAGCTGAACGCCGACACTTTAAAAAGCAAAATAGACTATTAGAGCTGCCCTACTTGAGTTGCTCCAGGGCATGCACTTTAGTGTGCATAGTATATGGCTCAATTTGCAGGGCAAGGGGAAACGCCATAAATAATATTTGATGAAGAGTGTAACTGAGTCACTATCAACATAACCCACTTGGCAAATTCAGTTTTTTCTCCCATAAAATCATATACGGGATAGATAACAGAAATGGAAAACCCCATAGTTAAACGTTCTTGATATTCACAGCATACAATAATTCACCAAGAATAAGGTTAATTTGTAATAAATGGGATAGAGGTGATGAGTTGTATTTTATTTCATCATAAAGCTCTCATGGGCTTAGATGTTAGTTAGGCAGGACTGGATTTGAGCCCTAGCTCCCCCAATTTATTTTTTATGAGAAATTTATTGAATCTTCCTGAGTCATAAGTTGTTCATATATAAAATGTCTAACAATGGGGATAATATATTTATTTATATGTGATGTTTTTCATAAAGGAAATAGGGCAGCTAGCATGAGAAAATAAGCTGATTACATAGAACAGCACTTGGAAAAATAGCAGGGGTTCCAGAAAATGTAGTTCCATTCCCTGTCTCCTCTACCACAACATCCTTCAGTTCTCTTGAGCACTGCAGTTAACTTTTGAAGATAATTCGGTGGGAGATATCTAGTTTTTTATATTAATATTAATTCGATTGAAATAGATTTCTAAAGGAAAATCAAAGTTCAGCCTCTTGGTAGAATATTGCACTAACTTTGAATAAGTCACTCGTTTGTTACAAAGTGAACTGAATTTCTAGTTGTGGTTTTGGGCTACTTGTATGCAGTTGAACCTGAGAAGTGTCAATAGACGAATATGGCATATTTAAGTGGAAGATGGGAAACATGATGCGCAGTTCATTATTGCAGATATGATTAAAGTAAATATGTTTAGTTACTTTTCATTCTCTATAAAAAGGCAGCTACTTTAATTTGCTTTTTTAAAAATATATCTTTATTGATTTCAGAGAGAGGAAAGGAGAGGGAGAGATAGAAACATCAATGATGAGAGAGTCATTGATCGAGCCCATGTGCCCTGCCCAAGAATCGAACCCGATGCCTGGATCCTAGGTCGATGCTCAATCGCTGAGCCACACCTGGCCAGGCTAATTTGCTTTTTTGATTAATTTAAAATTGCTGCAGTTAACTCATAGTGTGGAAAAACTATATGCAGATCATTTAAACTTGACACTTATTGCACTCCTACACAGATTTGTTTACTCTCTTCCTGTCTGCACAACTAACCTGCATTTTCTTTTCCTACGTTGCCTTTCACTGAGTATATCAGGCAATGGAGACAGTGAGGCTGAATTTCTAATTATTTCAAAGGTATATTCTTTTTTCCTGTTATACCTCAAAATAAAAAGTTGCTATCCTCCTACAGAACTATTGATCATTATGTTGATTAATTATTATTATTATATTAATAGAAAGAAACTTACAAAACTGATTTTAAAACCCTCCCAATCAACCCAGGAGAGCTTCCACTGTCTCATAGGTCAACCGGTTTGTGGCAGCCACAATCCTGTAACTGAAATATATTTTAAAAGCCAAAGGTCATCCAATTCCTGAATACACCTGCTTCTAATAGCCCACTCATTTCTGATACGCACATTTCCCAAAACCCATGTCGAAAATCAGCAAATGTTCTTTGTTCAGAGATATAGTGTCTTAAAGCACAGCTCTCCATTGCTGAGCAAGATATAAAACAATTTTATTTCAAATATTGAGTGGCAATTTCCTCCTTAACAGACAACAATCAGAAAGTTGAAATTACATTTCAAGTCATTTGTAAACAACTTCAGTATCTTCTGAGTCATATTTTGTTATGTTCTATTCACATTAATAATTTCAGAGACTGGATCAAAGAAGACTAACTCTCCTGAGGTATATAGGCAATTACTACTGCATTTCTTGCTTAAACCACAAGTAAATGATATTTTTATGGACTTTGGATCAGCATTTACTTAAATTCAAAGGAGGATCTATAACCCAAGCGATGAACTTTTTACTATGTTAAAAGCATTATCTGAAATGAAATCTTCACGAAAAGGAACAGGAAAAAGATTTGCTCAGAAAGGAGTTATATGTGGTGATGATGGTGCCTTCTGGGTTTTGTGTCCTAACTTTACCTTGTATAAAGGCAAATACTAGCATCTAACCTCATCTTCAAAAGCTTTTATATGCTCAGTAGTATCTTCATTTCTTCCAGGACAATTATGAAATCGTTAGGCATCATTCAATCTACTGGGATAGCCACTTTGCAAGATAGTTTGTTCACTCAATTTTTGTAGAAGTTTTTATATTGTTGGTCACTTCACAGACTACCAAAAAAATCCCTTTATGATATAATTACAATGATATTCTATTACAGTGTCTTAGTGGCTCTCTACATCTTGGAGAACAGCTTTCCAATCTTTGAAATCCTCTAAATCCCTACCTATTCAACTTCTATCCATCATATTCTGAAATTCTATGTTCTCTTGTTAGTGTGGTGGGGAAAATGGACACATCTTGGTCTCTTATGGAAGGGCAAATTCTAGACTTCTAAGAGAGATCATTTGAAGCTAATAGCATGCATTCCAGGTACATCAAGCAAGCCAGTATTTCTTCAATTTTTTCTCTCTCCAGCTTTGTCTTTCCTTTGGAGACATATATTAAATATGTGTTAATTTCTTCATCATGTCATGCTTTATAGGCTTTACTGACTTTCTATTCTTTTGTTTCCCTCTGGATATTTCCTACTAGCCTAGTTTCAAGTTCCTAATTGTAGGCTTTTTATAATTGTTATTAACCCCATCTATTGAATTCTTAATTTTTGTGTTTTTATATTTTAATAAAAATTAATTTTAATTATTTTATTTTTAAATTCTGGAATGTCCATTTGATTTCTTATGGGTTCCAGCACTCTCCTAACATTATCTATGTTTTCTTTTATTTTTTTGAACTTAGCAATCATAAAGTTCTAGTCTACCAATGCCAAGTCATCTGTGTCATAATTGATTAGTTTATGCTGCTATTTTTCTCTTGGCTTTAGGGCATTTGGTTCTGTTTCTTCTAATGCCTGGTGTGTTAGTTATCAATATATTGCCTCTCAGATCCAAATATACCCTTCATTGTTCTGCTTGTGATGCTGAAAAAGTCTGTTCTGCCAGGTGGCATAATTTTAAACTTTGTAGGTGGAGGGCACTGGAGGGGTACCTCTAAACCTGGTTGCTTTGTGCACTCTCTTGCAGCAAGTAGTGACCATCAGTTCATATCACCTCCCCATGGGCAACATCCCCCAAAATTATAGAGAGAATCTTCCCAGGGTACTACAAATAATGATAGATTTCCAGTGAGTTTCATACATGCCATTTCCCTGAAGACACCTTCATTCCACTCCCTAATAGTTTTTAGTGGATTCTAGGTAAAGCATCTCCCTACTGATAGCTTAATCTGGCTTTGTCTAGACATTTTCACAGCACAGCGACTTTATGTGGTTTGATTCCCAGTACCCCCAGAGGATGATCATAGAGATATCCACCAGTGCTGCAATTCAAATAGTATCTTTACCATCTAGTAGTGCATAGCTGTACCCTCTTTCAGGAGACCTGGAAGTGGGGAGTATCTATCAGGTTTGTTCCTTAAATTTGTGTTGTGCCTTAACCCTAAGGGCAGTCACTTCTCTTTATATCTGATACCCCGCTTTCCTTTAGAATTCTTTTTTTACGCCTTGGCAGCTAATGTCCCATTACTACAGTCCCCTGTTATTGTTAATAATTCTTTATAATAATATTTCCCCATTTGAATTGCTCTCTGGTTTGTGGCTTCTGACTGGTTGCTAAATAATAGAGAATCAGTATTGGGAAGATGGGATTTGAGGATTGATATGATCATGACTGTGGGCTTGAACACAGTCCTGAAATCCTTGTCAATTGGAAATGTGCTTCTACTAACAAAGGACATGAAGTGACATTACAAATCATCAAACTATAAACTGTGGTTAATTGTAATGAATGATCACTGAAGCAAATGTCTTGGGAGCCCGATTGGATTTCACACTTGACCTTTATGGTATAGTGATGATTACGAGGACTGTGGCATGGGTCACACCAACTGAGGGCACAGGATCACTTACAGAAGGCAGATGACAAGGTTGGGTCCTTTAATTTTACTTTCAGAAACCATCTGACAAACAGTGAACTTCCATGATAGCCCAAAATTAATCCCTTATTTCTTTCACCATGAGGCTAATATTAATGAAAAATCAGACATAAACCCAATTGTACAGGGTGCTGAATTACATCCTCAATTGAATTCAGTCTTCAGAGTTTCCTGTATGAGATTTAAGACAATTATTTCAGATAGAGAGAAATCTGAAACTGTAAAACCATCTTGAACCCTCAAATCACTTGATCTTCTCTTACTGGTAGAAGTACCTTGTTCTCTGAGGAAACTAGCTTTCTTTTGTCCAAAAGTCTGTGGTAACACTATAGGGGGTAGATGCTATCTATCCCTCATTTAATTTACCAGTTTGGGCTTTGCAGGTGTTGTGTTCGATAGATCTTAGAGAATAAGTGTGGACTATTAGAAACCTAATCGGAGAGGGATTCCAATTGTAGCTATTCTTCCAGGTGCAGTACCTTTACTGGAAGAAATAATGCCTTTTCCCCCATACCCTTCCTAATAACATCAGCCTGTTTCTAACTGACCTCTTCCATAAGGCCACATCTATCTGCAAAAGAGCTTAAAAAAGAGAGATATTAATCAAGGCGTATCACTGGCAAATAACTTCTTACTTGTGATTAAGAAAGAAATACAACCAGTTTCTCATTTGAGTTTGTTTTGCCTTTTGAGTTTATCTTTGACATGAGGTATAAAAATGGGAGCCTAGTGTATGAGAGTTGACCCAGACTTAATAATTACCCGTGTTTATTTAACTCAAGTTTATACAAGACTAGGGGACAGTTAGTCTTATCTTAAAATAGAAACATAAAATAGTCCTCAGAGTCTTTTTTATTTAGCATTTGATATGGAATCTAACAATACTGAAGCTGACTTAATGGTTTTTAAAAAGCTAATAGTCTTCCTCAAATTATGAGGATCAAAGATAATTAAGCCTAAAACATAAAGGGAGTTTCAAATCCTGAGAATTTTGCATAAAATGCTTGAACTAAGACAACCAGCATTTATAAACTGCTTTTCAAATATATTTGGACTCAGAGAACAGGGTAAGGTTCCAGGGAATCATAATTCAGGGCATGAAAAGGACAACGTATAACTGTTTTCCTCACAAAGAATAAGGCTGTTTAGGATTTTATTGGGCCATCTCCTAAAGCCGTCTCCTTCACTCCTTTACACAATTTCGGCATGGAGACCATTCATTTTAGGATGTGAAAACCCTCCTTTTTATCTAGTTTAACAATTAGTGTGCTGCTCAGTGTCAGAAGGAGAGCAATTACCCTTGAGCACTCCTCTGCTCTTCTCAAGGCCAGTCTTATCTTTGCGAACATTTCTTCATCTGCTTTATCATCCTACCCTGGAGAGGACGGATTTCATATATATATATATATATTTGTTTTAGTTAAACATTGTGTTTGGTTTGAAACAGCGTGCTAAGATAATGCCCTAGTGTGTAATCCTCTGTTGCCTTTCCATTCTTTCCCTTGAGTCCTTTCTTATTTCAATTTTGTATTGCTACATTTTCTATCTTATGACTGCCATATATCTCTTTATTAAAAATATTTATTTTTTAGAACTTATGTATCAGTGATTGAAGGATCTGTTTTGGACTAATTTTTTTAAATGATTCGATAATTATCAGCAACTTTTATTATTTTCTTTTAGCAATTGTATCTGTCTCATTTGATGGTTTTTTGGGTAGACTTATTTCTTTTATTCTCTAATATTTAAAACTATTCTTAATTGTCACTATAATCTATTTAACTTATTATTTTAATTTTAAAATATAGGACCTATCAAAGGGCAATAAGAAAGGTAAGTTTTTACCCTAATTCTGTTGAGGCTGAAAACCCTTTCTCTGGTCAAATTATGAACTGAAAAAAAAAATAGATGGAGAATATTGATCTGCAGCATTTAATATGTCTTGGTTGCCCGCTTTTCTTGAGCTTTTATAGAAATCATTCTATGTAATGACTATAGAATATCTTGGTGATATTTCTAGAATTTCATACTTCCATTAGCAGTCAATATATTCCTTCAAGGACTGCAAAAACAGAAACTCCAACTTTCAAACTGCCAACCAACTAAAATTAAGCTGAAAAAAACATGCTCCATTATATTCTCACTTACTAACATACTTGGTTTCTACAGGGTGCTATCAAACAATAGAATATTAATTTATTTAAACATGATCATTGTAATAGATATGTAGTGCTTGTTTAAATTTGTGATTAGTTAATGATATTCTTATGATAAATATATGATATGATAAATGTTGAGTATTTCTTAATATTCTTGTTTTCCATTTGTATATATTCTTTGGTGAGGTATCCATTCAGATCATTTGCTCATTTGTTTTTAAACATTTTTTAAAAATATATCCTTATTGATTTCAGAGAGAGGAAAGGGGAGAGAGAGATAGAGAGAGAGAGAGAGAGAGAGAGAGAGAGAGGGAAACATCAATGATGAGAGGCATTGATCGGCTGCCTCCTGCACATGCCAACTGGGGATGGAGCCCGCACCCTGGGCATGTGCCCTGACCAGGAATTGAACCCGATGCCTGGATCCTAGGTGGATGCTCAACCGCTGAGCCACGCCCAGCAAGGCTCATTTGCTCACTTTTAAAAAATTGTTTGTTTTTTATTTATTGTTCAGTTTTAAGAATCCTTTTCATGTTTTGGATGCAAGTCCTTTATTTTACAAACATTTTCTTCCAGTCTGTGGCTGTCTTTCCATTTTCTTAATAGCAATTTCTAGAAGTTT